>NW_020229481.1:146402-348644 GCF_003227725.1 Camponotus floridanus | reverse complement strand
ATTTATGAGCATTTTAGAACAAATGTAGCAAATCAGGATTTTATTACGTTCGTTCGCGAATAGAAGAGCATCTTCCAAAACGGGGGGATTTAGGATTCTCAGTATTGCACAGGGATGACTGTTACTACCCTCTTGCGATATTCGGTCACTCACGTTTTATGATTAGTTTCCTTTATTTTTTGATTTTATGAGTTTTTTAAGAAAATATCAAATTTGTTTGACTGAATGCCGCTTTATTTAACCGGAATGCTACTTTTATAACCCGTTAACATCGATTGTTATTTTAGGATATGTACTGAGCATCCCGCTTTAATCTAGCTATTATTATCGGCTCTGGAAATCGTGTACGTGTGCAACCGGATACGGGAAAGAAAGAATCGTAACATCCGATATCCGATCACTCGCGTTTTATGATTAGTTTTCTTATTTTTTTGATTTTAATGAGTTTTAAGAAATATCAAATTTGTTTGACTGAATGCCGCTTTATTTAGCCGGATGCTACTTTTATAACCCGTTAATATCCGATTGTATTTTAGGGCATGTACTGAGAATCCTGCTTTAATTAGCTATTATTATCGGCTCTGGAAATCTGCACGTGTGCACCGGGTACGGGAAAGAAAAGAATCGTGAATTCCCCTGGACGTAACAATAATATTATATGTATTATATATATATATATATATATATATAAACAACAAAAGGCAAGTAAGGCCACCGACGTTAAAGTTGAACGCAAGAGAGGAAAAATAAATTGTAAACGCGTATTAAATTACAATCATGTTAATAATCACAATATACAATAATTAACGCAAATGTTTCGAATCCTCTCCGGGTCCTTTTCAATGCATTTGATGATAATAAAGAATGATCCGTTATATAACGCACGTGAAAGCATGTCAAGATTGTCAACGACAATTTTCGAAAACTATAAACAAATACCGGTCGTAACGCAAACAGAACAAAATTAACAAAGTCAAATTTCGCACAAAGAAAGAGAAAAAAAGCAACGGTACGACGCACGCAGCATAGTCGCCAAAAAAAAATTTTTTTTCGCAGAAAAATAAAATTTTTTTTAATAGAAAAACTCGCATAGATTGCAAGTGCGAGGACGCAACTCCACTCATCCATGTTAACCGACATCGAAACCGGTCAAAAAACAAAAAACCGCGCAAAAACCATTGTCGTCCGTAACGTACAAGGAGCAGGCGATCCAAATTGCCAGATAGAATCCTACTGTCTCCCAATAATTCGCAATGCGTGACAATATTTGTTTTGCAGGTAGAATGCTTTCCAAGATGAATTAAATAATACAAGAATTAAAATTAATTTAATTTGTATACTTTATAATTACTAATTTAATTTATAATTTAATTTATATAATTTAATATTACTATTTACAATTGTTATTTATTGTTATTTATATAATTGCTATTTTAAATATGCTATGATACATCAATAATAAAATCGAAGAGAAAAGGTTATATCGAAGCATAAAATCATCAGCATAAAATTATATACTTATTTTGATAAAAATTATATACTTATTTTGAATAAAATTATATACTTATTTGATATAATTAGACTTACTTGATATAACATCATAAAGTTTTAATTTCTAAATGCTGTTTTCTTGTGAGCTCCGTGGAAACTGTAATTAGAAGCCAGAACATTGCTCATGATTTCTTGCATTAATTTTGACACTTTTAACATCGTTCTGCACAAAAATACCTAAGTCTTTAATCTGCAAAAATATTCAAACATTTACGAGATGCACAGTTAACGTGATATTATTTGAGGAGTCTATTCTGTAAAAATGCTCTGTAACTCTGTACCTCTATAAACAATGTAACTGTAGAGCAAGAGAGAAAGAGCAAAACAAAGAAAGAAATAAAGTTACAGAGCTACAGAGAGCCTATGATTTTTTTAACAGAATATAAGGTTTAATTAATCAGTTTTATTTTTATGATTTACATGTGACTCGACCAAATGGTACACGAATTTCCCTCTTTCGTAATGTAAATAAAATACTAAAAAAATATATACAACACATATATACTGTGACGTGACGCTTGGCGGTCCGTCACAAGGGTCGCGAGAGCTAATCGGTGTCGTTTTTGGGCCCTCGTTCTCCCCCGATTTGGGGAGAGAGAGCGAATAGCGGAGGCGAGGGTAGGCTCGCCTTTCCCCCTTTTTTTTTGTTTGTTTTTTTGTAGCGTTATTTTTTTAAGAATATTGTAAACGGAAATGAGGAAGGACACGACGAGATCTCATCCAGTGACTCGACCCTGCGAGGAAGACCGAAGAAGGATACGCGCGGGACGAGCGGAGGCGCCGATCACAAGGAAAAAGGAGGCCGAGCTAAGTATCAGAATCAGCTCTAAAGATTTTAATGCTCTTTATATTCACGCTGCCGCCCCTATAACCTCCATATATCCAGCAGGTACGAGGAACAATAGAAGGGTCCCGAAACGGAGCCAGCTCGACCAGATTAAGCGCTACCGGACATCTCTAAAAGAATGGCGAGTGGCTGCCGGAAAAATCCTCACGCCAGGCTGAAAAGTCGAGAAAAGGGAGAAAAGCAACCGGATAGCGACAAGCGAAAATGCGGCCCTGAGGGCCGCAGGGATAATTAAAATTAGCGCCGATCCTGCGGTCGCGGAAGCGCCACAGGTGGCCTAGATACGAATTAATTGCCGGCACGATTCCGACGGGCCTTCCGCTCGTCACTGTTCGGCGGACCACTGTGAGGGAACGACGGCCCCAAAACGTTCGACCTCAGCACGGATGCCGAGAGAGCCCAGGATCCCCAGGAGTCGCCGGTGAGACAAGCGTCGACCTCCTCAAGCCGGGTTATCGTTAGAATAGCAGGTAGAGTTAGCCCGAACGAAGCACGTGCCGTATTGCTGCCGCTCAGAAAATTCGTTTTACGCAGGATTAATCCCCACACGAGAAATGCGCAATAGAATACCACGGCCGGCCGAAACGCTTTGTTCGAGCTACAATAATAATAAGTGCCCTCTCTTCCGGTTAAGCGCCAACAGTCGTCCTTAATGTAATTGCGATTACCAATTTTTTTCTTGCATGTCGAATTTTGTGTAAAAGAATTTGCGGGATAACGAACTCACACACACAAAGACGAATGCGATATTTGATAGCCGACGAATGCGTAGCAGCACCGGCTCGTGTATCTTTGTAAGGTGAACTTTCGGTTCGCTATCTGGGTCTCTCGTGTCCGTTTTTTTTTTGAGCGTTTAGTATCGCTAGTTGTCGCGCTTACGTTCGATCATTTGTCTGAGATAATTAATTATTCTGCCGTCATTATGGTAACTTTGTATTTGTCGGATCGACTCCCGTAATAATCGATTCTATGCATATCGCGTTGGATGAATTAGTCTACTGCCGTTATTCAATTCTTTTTTTTTGTCTTTTGTCGTGAAGAAGCGGATGTTCTGATCCCAGGCATCATCACGGTGATAATTACGAACAATTTAAGCGGAATTTGTGGCTGCCGAGGCCCTGCTACGTCTCGTTTAACGCAATATTCTAATATTCTATAAGGCTTTCTTGTGCGACTTTTTCTATCGCGTGGCACGTGATACCGCGGTGATCATACCCGAATGCCGGCCGTTCGTTGCCGGAAAGTTCGCTCATAATCAAACGCTCAACCTCTTGCCAAAAATTGGCGTGGATCTGTCACATATCGCTCTTTATCTAATTATTAAATATATTCTTTCTTGTTATAATCATATTGTTGATCTTATTTACAGCCCCCCTTGATATTCTCGATCCTTCCTTGCGAGATATTAATACGGACCGCCCCCTCTACCATTTCCGAGACGGGGCTAGCCGAGCGTCCGTCGCGATAAATCTAGTAGCGAATTTTGCGTACCTCCTGATAAGGTATCGAACTACTTTATTGTAGTGATGCGAACTCTCGCATCTGGCGCCCAGAATTTTCGTTGAGGTAAAAGTTGAGTAAGGATCGCGCCGAAGGTGTGCCGTGGGGCCAGTAACACCGGCCAGGTCTCATTTACGGCCCTCATTAAATAAATATAATAACGGTCACAATACATAACATATATACTTACTAAATCATTCTTGCAATGTAAATCACTTGATAGACGTCGTTCTTCCTTTTGTAAATCAGCTTCTGTCGATAAGGGATAGGCTTTCAAAATTTTACTTTCCGTTTTTTCTATTGCCTCGTCTGTCGCCTTTGCTATTAATGTTTTTGTAATATTACGAATCTCAGATAGTAAGTTATCCATTTTTAAATCTATATTGGCTATTGCCCTAAGAACTGTTTTGTTGCAATTCTCATCTATAAAAGCAATAAAAAATAGTTTATAAAGTTAAAGGATAAATATGTTATTATGAATATTTACATTTTTTTACAATTTTTTAAAATAAATTTAAAAAATTGTAACCCCTTACGATTATGAGTTTTCATGCGTCAACATGCTTGACTCTCGAGAAACAGATGGTTCATTACATATATAAACATCTTTATTTTTATTTCTTTTTATATAAGCATTTGCACTTCGATCGGTTTTTCTGCCCACAGCATTATCTTCGTTACTGAAGATACTTATTGTGTCATTAAAATCAGCTATCGGAAAAGGATCAATTACAGATGACGATTTAGATATAACTTTATCAGTATCTGAATCAGTTTAATATCAGACATTTTAAGAGCCTGTCTGCATTTCTCTTTTCCATGCTTAAAAGTTTCTAAAAATAAATAAAATAATATGAAGGTTAATATTTAAGTTTTGTAGAATCCGTTTTTGCAAATGCATTTGTGGACGGTATTTATAGTCTGATCTTATATTTGAGATCGTCTTAAGATTTCAATGATGCTATGTGATTATTTCACTAGCTGAATGGGATCTTAAGACAATTTAAGATATAAGATTGGATGTAAATCCGTCTTTAAAATTATAGAAAATATAAGAAATTAATTTAACATACTCGTCAAAGTCAATATTGCTTTAATATCAATTAAATTCCAATTTTCTACATCCGCAGCTTCTTGATTTTCTATAGCCTTCCAAATTTTTGCTTGACTTTTATATCGAGGCCAATAACAATGTGTCTTTCGAGGCGTCATCCATATTTCTGGGATAAGACAAACGCCATCCTCAAATTCGATAACCATATATCGATTAGATGATCTTGGTAGGAACTGAAAATTTAATAAATTAAAAATATTCCATGATTTATATGAACGACATGTCTCATAACTGTATATAATAAATTACCTAATAGCGTAATTAAAATTTTAAATTTTATTTGTCACATATTTAAAAATCTCATGTCACATATTGTGTGTTCGATCCCCGTGTTTTTATACGATATTTATATCAGTGCAGTATTTATACATTTTGGCCAGATATTGTGACATGTATATAGATTTCTGCACACGGAAATGTTTGCCGCGTTCTGTGGACAAGAGCCCTATTGCTCCCTACTCTTATAATTCTAGTTAAAATTTATTCATTAGTGTGGAGATATGGAAACACAACAAATCCTGATTTGTGTGGCAGTTTTACACATTTGTTTACAATAGCGCTGAGTGATCGTAAGGATAAGTTTTACTGCTCGTATATTTAACTTTATATATGCCCAGCAATGTTGATTGACATGGAATCGTGAAAAAAATCTTCTTTCGAAGTGAGTTGTCGACCTATTATCATTAATTCTCGGGTTTCATGACAGGAAGCTATATTTTGAACTTCAAATATATCACCATTTTTCAGAATGCAGCAATTATCAGCATTTCCAGCAATTTTGATAGTAAAATTCGACGATTGTATAATTTTATATTGTGGATTAATGCAGTTCTCAGGTAAAGGACCGTTGACATGAAGAGAAGTTGCAACAGGTACTAAATTATCGTTCGTGCTTTCATTATAATGTGAACATGTAGTTTTTGTATTTTGGATTTCTTCATATCGTCGGGCTATTTGTTGAAGTGGTTTCTCTGGTTTACGTATCATATTTTTCAATTTTTGCATGAAATTCTCGAATTTAAATGCACTAAACTTTTCTATAGATCCATGTAACTTTGCATCTTCTACGAGATGGATAATACCATGAATGTTGTGCGTTACATGATAGACACCGTATATTTTAGCAAATGACCTGATAAAATGTTTCGCAAGACTTTCTACGTAGTTCCATTTATTTTGATGCTGTTCCGCATCGCATAATATTCTTATCAAAACATGGAGCGTCATGAAATGGTTGTACATCGCTTTTGGCAAAATCTTTCTTAAAACAATTGGCCCTGTGTAAAGAAGAAATTGCCGAAATTCAGTAGCTTTCCATAGCTTCAAAAACTCCAAGATTTGAGGTTTTCGACCGAATTCTTTTGAAATAAATGGTTTCATATCATTTTCAAGTCGTTTTGAGATTTTGAGAATCTGTAAACGACCAAGTCTATATGTGTTTTCGCCATGAATCCATAATGTTAGCATTTTTTTTACAACGCCTAATAATATTAAGTGAATATAATCTAAAGGTACATTAGATACCAATCTCAGTCCTGGTATAGAATCGAGAATTGTTCTCTTTTCATGATATTTTTTATCACGATAGTCCGAAAAATCTTGATCCCTTCGTCTTTCGGCATTCAATTTAGGAAAACACCTACGATTTTTTTTGTTTTTCCTTTTGTAACACATTTCGTACAACTATGAAATTCGGTAAAACCTTTCACGCACAAAATAAATGATTTTGCAGGAGCATCACAAATGATAAATCAAATCGAAAATTTATACAGTTTTTCTTCAATAATAATGCCATTTTTGCACAACTCAATGGCTTCATGGACAAATTCGTCTAAATAAATATTAGCATCTTGAGGTTTTTTGTGTCCATAATATACTCCAATCATAAAAACTTCTTTATAAGGTATAATATTTCCCAAAATAGGCCAAAGTGCTGCCGTAGAAGAATTAAATAAGGGAACTCCATCAATATTTATAGCAATAGCTATTTCATCAACAGTTAAATTTCCAATTCTATTGCAAGAATCCCGAATACTTGCAGCAAGACCGAAATGGTACTCTCCAGGAAAGACTTCTCGAATATTAGTCTGTTTTGCAGTTTGCAATAATGTAGGAGGATCATGTGGTAATACTGTGGATAAGCTTGGAACTAATTTTAATATGGCAAGCAATATTTTCAAGCTGTTATGCGAAATTCTTTCAGTAACAGCCCATTCTCCCAGTTTCGCTTTAACATAATCCATGCTCTGAGAATTATTTATCAATGCCTCATTTATCATGGGAACGGAAGTTACATCTCGATTAATATCGATATTTTCATTGCTGCTTGAATAAGTGTCTGTTGAAAGAAATTTATCTGTAGGTTGCACTGAAATATAGCTTTCATCCGACGAGGAAATATTAGGCAAGTCATTTGAATTTATTTCAATGTTTTGTGGTCGAAATGAGTCGGGAATAAAATTTTGCGTAAAAAGCAAATCAGTTGATGTATTTTTGAGTTCAATTAATTCATTAGTGTCTTCAGTCATTAATATTTGTTTCAATTGATACATCAGTAGTAGGTTCTGATTGCTGTTCCCACTGTTGAACAATCTGAACAAGTCGCCGACGTCGTTGCCGGTCACTAATTTCAAAATTATTTTTTCGCTTACGTGACTCCATCTGTTTTTACGATTCTGAATCGAGTCCTGCAAGCGGATTTCAGATATGTTTAAAATTTAAAAAAATTTATTTTTAATAAATTGTTTAAATAATTATTTCTCGCGAATGATTCAACTACTAACGAAAACAAAATCACTACAAACAATTATAAACGATTTTGAATAATTTTAATTTTTTTAATGTGTCGCATATTAGGTATCACATATCAAAAGACGAACAGATGACATCCTGAAAACGTCCTTGTATAGATAAAATGTCTCCGAAATGTCTCCAAGTGTATGCATGCTGATATAAAATTTTGTTTAAATAATATTATTGTTTACATATAATATTGTTAAGAATACTGTTTATATAAATTTTAGTTTGTTACATGCTTTTCAAAAAAATATTTTTTAAATCATCTATAAGTTATATATGTCATATTCAAGTCAAATTAGTCTTAAGTATTATTAATAAACATCTTTTATGCTAATTTTTTCTTGATGTATATAGTTTCTAAAAAATTTGCACATTGAGAATTTGATTCCTTTTCATGTTTTCAAGGCCCTATAAATAAATAAAAAATGCTCGTTGTTTCATAGAATTCAGATTATCCTTAGAAAATTTATAAATCATTACATTACATTTTTTAAATTAAGGGGTTATGCCTACTTGGGTAGGTCGAAAAAATCGATTTTTTTTTATTGCATTTTCTTAATGTACATCATCTTAAATAGGCATTTAGAGAAGTTAGTGGCTTTGCGCTACCTGAATCATGAGTTACAGCCCGTAGCTGTCGGTTAGAACATGAGCGGCGGACCGGTTAAAGAAGGGAACGTCTCTTTTCCTCTCCGAGTAACGTTTTATTGTGTCGCTCGAGATTCAAGGGCAGGTATATATTCAAGTACATTTGTAGTAGTGTGTGTGTTGTTTTGAAGCAGTTGTGTGTTAGCATTCAAACGCACAACATCAGAAGTTCGTTAAGTTTTCTCATTTCGTTTTCTCTGCATTTACTTTGGCCGAAGCAATGGAAAGTGCGATTTGGGCAACATATAATCATTACAGCTCTACCGATGAAGCTCCGCATCATGAAAAATGCCCGCCCGGAAGTGACTCGTGGTGTGAGTGGCAGAAAGCTTACGCAGCGCTGCCCAAAGATAAAAAGAACGAGATCGTAGATTTCAAGCACACATATGAGCCTCTTCCTCCAGATGTTTTGGAAGCTATCAAGCCCATCTACGTGGATCTTTCAAAAAGAGAATTGCTTGATAGATGTGTTGGCGGATTCACGCAGAACAATAACGAAAGTTATAATCAACTCATCTGGAAAATCAGCTCGAAGAGTCTTCTGGGCGGTGCACTGCCTGTTAAAATTGCAACATACACATCTGCCTGTATTTTTAACAAGGGTAACATAGCCCTTCTGAAGATTTTTGAGACATTAGGCGTGCCCTGTGGTCGAAATGCCCACGAATATGTTACAAAAGAAAATAAGATCCGTGTTATGATTGCCGAGCAGCGCGCACATGCAGCTACTAGAGAGCAAAGGATGGCTCGAAGACAACATCAACTCGACGTTCTGGAGGTGGCTGAAGATGCAGAAGGGACCCTTTATGGCCCTGGAATAGATGACTATGTAAGTTAAAAAAAATTAGTTTTAACTATGAAAAACATAGACTTGAAACTTTAAACGCGATTATCTCGAAACTGTTTTTTTAAAAATACGGTTGCGGTGACCAAAGTTTCTTAAAAACTATTGCACCGATTGAATTCAAATTTTATGTGCTTATTTGTTATTACAATAGGCAGGGCCTGGACGAAGGATTTTTTATTTCGATTAAAAAATTTTTTTTTATTGCAAAAAAATCAATTCAAAAAATTGACGAAAAATTGACTTTTTCGTAAAATTGTTATTTTTGTAAAAATCAAAATTTTACCAAACCCTTCGTTCAGGCCCTCGTAATGCAATATACTAACGCAATATTCTCTTATTTTGATTTCAGATAAGCCGTTCCGAAGATATCTTGGTCACCGCAAGTGATGTAAAAAAACGAACGTTGTAAGTGAAGAGTCATATTTCCTTTATTTTTTAATATTTTTTTATAAAAAAATTTGGACATGTACCACAAAATATGTACTTTTTGATAGTGTTTTATAAATTTTAATAAATACTTATTAAAACGGCAAAAAAAATTCTTGAAAATCGTAATTTTCCGATCCCAAGTAGACATAACCCCTTAATCTGAAATACTTTTCATTTTTAGTATATCAGGTGTCTACTCAAATCATTTAAAAAAATTCACTGAAAATTTTCTGATCTTCCAAAGATAAAATTTTTATCCAAACTTCCAGGTAAAGAAAATATTTGTATAAAATTGATTGTTTTAGACTAACTAATAAGTCATGGTTTAAATTATCAAAACAAAAGAAATGTGAGCGCAAATTAGATTTTTCTTCTGTTAAAAAACAAATAATATTTATATATTGACACTTAGCTATAATAATATAATATAATAGTAATAATAATATTCAAAAATATCTCAAGAATATCTTAATATAATTTATCTCTCTATTTTAGTATCACAAAAATTAATCTCTTAAGTCTTAACTTAAATTAATCTTATTATTATTTTAGAAAAAATAATTAAAATATTTTATAAATATAGATATTAACTGCAGAAACTCAGTCATATTTTATAATCAACATATACTTGACAATTAAATGAAAAATTAATAATAATATCAATTATCTAAAAGACAATATCATAAACATACAAATTATAGAATATAACATAAAATGTTCATTATAAATAGCGAATACAAGAAAGAATAATATATCGTGAATATCAGCATAAATATTAATTATGAAAAATAACGTATAACGTTAACTATTGAATTTTAATTAATATTTACCCAATTGCATCAATGTTATTTTAGATTTAAGTAGGACTTAAACATGTGTCTATCTTTATATTTCTTTCTAAATAGATAAAGACATATACATATTTAAGTCTCACTTAAAGCTAACCAGACAGCACAAAAAAGCCAAAAGATGTCTTTTGGACATGTGTGCTATCTGGGTAAAATAACGTTGGTACAATCGGGCCTTATATAATTTGACTTTTCTCTTTAAGAAAGAGAATATTAAGTGCCTTGCAAAGGGTTCAAATCAGTAACAGAAAAAGTCATGTAATCTCATATAGAAAAATTTACGTAATACGTTACTAAAGTTAGATTCCAAAATGTCTTCTCTGAGCAAAGTAAATATAATGTGACTAATGATATTATACTATATCGAGTAAAATTTTTCTCGGAAAGGACATTTTGGAACCCAGCCTAAGAAAATAGCGGATCGTCATGCAAATATATATCGCATACATACGTGATTTTCAGAGAATTAAGTGAGCTTCCAGCTCCCAGATGTACAGATATGATAGCTGATCGTCCACAATGATCACAGCCGCGTGTTTATACTGTTGAAAAGCACTGAGAGATAAATTGATCACAACTTTGTGAGATATCTGCGCTTAGACGAATAAATTCTGTATACAGAATGGCGGAACGAACGAAATGGCGGAAGGCTTTCCTCCTTCTCGTTCGGCAGTGAGGCCTACAATGCAACAGCACATGAGTGGCGCCGCCACCGCACTGACCGCACTACCGTCTAACTTTTCATTCAAATTAAACGGTTTCAATAATACTTTAAAGTTTAAGGGCCTATCCAGACAAACTTGCATAAGTGCATAAGCATATGCATAAGAAAATGGACCAATCACATGTCTCATTTAAGGAATACTATACTATAGCATAAAATATATACATAATGTCGAAAAATTTTGTGGATCCAGAAAGCTTGCATGGCGTATGCATAGTGAGCTAAGCCAATCACGTCTTTTATAGCAAAATCGTGATGAAACAGAAATCAACATAAATGTAACATATGCACAAGCAAAAGTAAAGTCACTAGATTTCATATCGTTGAAATTTTATGCATATGTGTATGCAAGAGCTAATGCCATTTTATAGGACATTACTGTGACATTATTCTAGAATATCATCCGGTAATCTATATACTTATTATTATCTATGATTAAACCAGTCTGATTCTCTGACAACCGGCTTCATTCAGTTTTCGCTCACCAAGTTCCATTGTGCAGGTAAGATTCCTAAAAATAAAAAAATAATAAAAAAATAATAATATAAATAATTAAAAAATATTTCTGTATAATGATAAGATATGATATACATTTTTATAGCTAATATATATTTAATTTTATTACAATTTACAATATTCCATTATATTTACAATATTAGAATTTGATATAAATTTTTATAAATTTTATATATTCTTACAATTTTTTAATATATCAATCTTTCCATGCATACAATTATAAATAAATATAGTGATTGTCGTATTAAATTCATGAATTGCAAACACATTGTTGATTACATATTTTTACATTATTACATACATTATACGTACATTATTATTGATTATATATTTATACCTTTCTATAATCGATTTATTAGGAGAATATAATAATAAAAAGTACAGTTAGAAATGCCAATTTAAATGTCTAAGAAAAAGTATGCGATCAATACAAAAATAATTGTAAAATATATTTACAGGGTTCAACAACAATATTCCAGAAGAAAAAAAAACTGGAGAATACTATAAATACTGGAGAAGATGGAATCAAACAAAGCAAATGATTTCACTCAAGAATATGAATATAATGAAGCCGATATTGATACAATTTTAATAGATGTAGTAAAAAATTTTCCTCATTTATATGATAAAAGTGTAGCCGATTTTAAAAATATACACAAAAAAGATCGTGCGTGGATGAAAATTTCTTCCATTTTAAAATTACCAGGTAATTTTCTTGGTTGTTTCTATATATCTCTCTCTCTCTCTCTCTCTATATATATATATATACATATATATATATATATATATATATATATATATATATGTCTTATTAATTTTTTATAACTTTGATTTTTATCAAAATTTTTCTATTTATAGTTACAGATTGTCAAAGCAGATGGCAAAGGCTAAGAGAAAAATTTTCTCGTGAAAAGAAAAAAAGAGAAGTTGAAAGTAGAAGCGGCAGTGAGGCATGCAAAAGATCTACATTTTCACTATATGATCAGATGAAATTTTTGGATTCTTTTGTAAAATCTAGAAAGTAAATCTAATTATTCTTCAATAAGAAATTAGATTTAATATTTTTGTTACTTTTATATAATTAGTTTAATATTTGTAGAACTTATACAAATTTTATACCGAAAGGAACACAATTTCCTATGGAAAAAGAGATACAAAAGAATATTCCGCAAAAATCTACAATTGCATCTAGCAAGTAAGTATAATTTTGTTATAACTTAAAGTATTGCAAAATATTTTCAAATTAATAAATTAAAAAAATTTAGTATAATTAAGTTTATATAATATATAGTTATATAATATTTATACCAATAGTAAGTATATACAAAAAATGTTTTTACACTACATCTTTACTTACAGCTCATCTGCAATATTACAATCACTGTCACCATTATCATCATTATCGCCATTACCGCCATCACAATTATCAGTTCCAACTGCATCTTCATCTTCATCCACACTTGCACCTACAGCTTTATTGGAATCCTCAACCTTATTACCAAATAATGAAATGTGTGTGCCATCAATAAAACCATGTATGGAAATAATATCAAAACATAAAAAGGAAGACAAAGAAAATAGAAAGAGAATAAGAGAAGAGACAGATGAAATAGAAAAATCGCTTGTAAATTTATCATCTATTATATCTCAAAATTATCTAGAGAAACAGAAAATGGATGAAGATGATTTTTTTAGTCAAACCATTGCACACGAACTACGTAAAAGGAAGGAGCGAAAAAAAATGGAGTTAAAGGGAAAAATTATGAAAATTTTATATGAGTTATAAAGGTATATATTATAATTTTCGATTATTTTAAGTCATAAAAATTATATACATATATATACATAAATCCAACTTATTGATTAACATGAATTTCACAATTCCAATAGGGTTTACATAATAAACATCCAGCTTTGCAGCTTGAAACTTTGAATTATATGAAGTGTGAAGCATAAAAAGTTTCAACATAAATTAACATAAATATTAATTATATTGAAAAAGATAATTCCGTTACATGTAAAAGACACAGGTTTTTTTCGCAAAGTATGTTATTTATTTTGATAATTTTTAAATTTATTTGAACATAAAATAATTTTTAGTTATTATTTTAATTTGATAATTTGCGTAATTGTCAGATATAAAGTTTTGTACAGTTCCTATAAGTTTCGTAGAGTTTCTATAAATTTCGTAAAGTTCCTATAAACTCAACACTTGTTTTAAGAGTAATATAAAAAAGTATAAGAAGTGTTATCGAAATCATATGTTTATTTTGCTAATATTTTTGTTGGAAGAGAGAGAGTAATTCTAAACATTATTATTTTCGTTTTATTAAAATGTTCATTTTATTTTTTAGAACGCCAAAAAGGTGCAATTAAATACTATGTTATACTTAGTTAATTAATTTAATGTATTAATACTTATTATTAAATGAAATATATACTTATTAAACTTATACTTATTATTATACTTATCATTAAACCAAATATATTCTTATTATTAAACAAAATATACTTATTATTAAATTAAATGTATTCTTATTATTATTAAAATAAATATATTTTATATATTAATTACTTATATTATTCATATTAATACTTATATATTATTAAACAAATGTTTAATACATCTTGTAAAAATTTTTCTTATGATAAAAAAGTAGCTATGTCAAAAATATACACAAAAAGGATCCAGTGAGGTATGCACAAGATCAACATTTTTATAAGATCAGATGAAATTTTTGGATTCTTTTGTCAAATCTAGAAAGTAAATCTAGTTATTCTTTAATAAGAAATTTAGATTTTATATTTTTGTTACTTTTATACATATAATTAGTTTAATATTTGTAGAACTTATACAAATTTTATATCGAAATAAACTTTCTTATGGAGAAAAAGATACAAAAGGAATATTCCGCAAAAATCTGCAATTCCAAGTAAGTATAATTTTAAATGTTTTTCATTTCTGTAATTTATAATAAAAATTAATTGTACTGCAAAATCTTTATTCATAATAAAAATCCTAAGAAAAAGTATCAATCAACAGCGATTAATATATAAAAATAATTGCAAAGTATATTTATGAAATATTTATAAAAGATATTCTTTACAATCTTATCCTTTATTATTAAGTTATGAAATGCATGTGTCATTAATTATATGCAAGTTTTATTAAAAAGTAAGACAGAATACGAAGAAAATAGAAAATGACAAAAGAGACAGAAGTAGATGTAGTAGGCCGGTTCTAACCCAGGTCCTCTGAGGGAGGTGAGGTGCGAGGGGATCTCAGCGGAGCGGGGGTATGACGTCACGCGGGGGTTGGGGGGGGGTCACGTTAATGACAAGCATAAACAAAAGAGCGGTATTCTTTTGAAAAGGATTAGGCCTAATCCTTTTTTGGGTCTAATCCTTTTTTGGGTCTAATCCTTTTTATTGTTCTTTTATTTTATTGTATTTTATTATATTTTGAAAAAGATTTTGGGGACCTAATCTTTTTTATTGTTCTTTTATTTTATTTTATTGTATTTTATTATATTTTGAAAAAGATTTTGCGGACCTAATCCTTTTTATTGTTCTTTTATTTTATTGTATTTTATTTTATTTTTTAAGGAAAAATTTTATTTTTTAAGGAAAAATTTTAATAGCGCTAATGATCGGCTGCTTTGTCTGGGGATTACTCGATTAGACACAATACAATTGGACACAATTGGCTTTGATTGACTAATCGGAGGTGTCTCCCTCGTTTACATATCAGCGCCGATGTTCGGCTGCTTTGTACTCTCGAGGTACACCCGTAATAGATAATTCCAGGTTTTTTTTCCCGTTCGACGTATAAACAATAGAGATTAAGCGGACAAGCTTTCAGAGATTATCGGGGGACACAAAGAAAATTTTCTTGCAAATGGGATACTATAGAAAACCTTTTATACTCTTTTTTTTTTTTTTTACTCTTATACATATTTTTATGACTTTATTTCATAAACTTACATTTTTGAGATATTTCAGTCCAACCTTTTCAAGCAATCTGTGTAATATAATAGCGCATTTTTTCTACGATCCTAGGTACATTTGCAAGAAAATTTTCTTTCGTGTCAACCCCCAACAGTCTCTGAAAGCTTGTTGGTCGAATATAAGAAGGATCGAAGCGCAGCAGATCATAGTACATCATTTGAAAACGCATTGACACGTCGGTAGCAAAAAATAGTGTTCTCTCGGAAAGTGTTTTGTCAGAAAAAAGATAGTGTTCTGTTAGTCTTCTGTGATATATATATTGTGTGATAATACATCAAATGGAAAACATCGAGCAGACTGAAGGCGATCTGATAGAGCGATCTCGCCAAATTACCACCTTGGGCGAGTATTTTGCATGGCTGCAGCGTTGCGAAGAATTGATCAAAGAGCTCGAAGAACGCAGTCGTGTTAAGCGTCCGCGACTCTCGATCGGAAAGAGACAATCTCTGGCAGCCAAAATCGCGCAGCTCGAAGGTGCAAAAACTCGATTGCAGAGAAGATTTATTCCCAGTGGTGGTGAATACAGCGATGACAATAACGCGGAGAGACTCGTTTGGCGAGAGATCGATACCGCGTTCGAGAGTCGCGTATCGACTGGTGCGGTGATAAATTATAATCACATCGAACCGCGCCAATTTCTCAAGGATGCCGAAGACATTGTGATAGAACATGTGCAGGACGCTCTAGAAAAACACAGCAGTATAAAAGTGAACACAATATTCAATGGTGAATTTGTGGCCGGAGATAAACATGCGAATAAAAGTGTAAATACAAGAAACCATGAACTCTTTCGCACATCCAATTTACGCGAGTGGTACGAACAGCGCGTTATCGAGTCCACCCTAGCGTCTCTGGAAGAATTTCAGGAACGCGATAACGGGTGGGCTTTGTCGCGAATACTGAACTTGACTGTAAATATTAACAAGTTCAATCCCATGCACGCGGGATGTCACATCAAGTTACCGCGGGATATTATGATGAAGAGAGCGGTGATTAACGTGCAATCAAAGGACAATGCATGTTTCGCGTGGGCAGTGGTCGCCGCTCTGTATCCCACCGAAAGTCACGCGGAACGTCAACGGGAATCATCGTACCCGCATTACGCGACAGTGTTGAATCTCCGGGACATTGAGTTTCCAGCGACTATGAATCAGATTAAGAAATTTGAACATGCAAATAACATTTCAATCAACGTGTACAGCATCGAGAAAGAGAACAACATTGCCCCGATACATCTTTCACAGCAGAAACGGGACAAGCATGTGAATCTGCTATACGTGGAAGATGGTAACAACAGCGTGGGACATTTCGCGTGGATCAAGAATCTATCCCGACTAGTGAGCTCGCAACTCAGCAAAAAAAATCACAAGAAATATATCTGCGATCGGTTAGTTTATTTTATATTATTTGAATAATTATTATTTGTATAATTATAATATGAATTGTTAAAATCTTAATTAAATTTTTTTCCTTTACAGATGTCTACATTATTTTGGTTCGGACGACAAGTTGCAGTTGCATACGGTCGACTGCGGAAAGCTAAACGACTGCGCTGTCCGATTGCCGAGCGACAAGGACAAGTGGCTCGAGTTCAGCAACCCTAATCGGAAGGAGCGGCTTCCATTCATTGTGTACGCCGACTTGGAATGCGTCCTGGCCAAGAAGGAAGAAGAGAAATTATATCAACATCATCATCAAGTATTTAGCATAGCTTACTATGTACATTGCTCGTTCGACAAATCTTTATCGGCGTATCATTCGCATCGTAGCGCCGATTGTATAGCATGGTTCGTTAAAGATCTTAAAAATTTGGCATTACGCGTAAAAAATATTTTAAAAACAAATGTCCCCATGGTAGATTTAACGTTCGAAGAACAGAAAGAATTTTATCACGTTACTCAATGTCACATATGCAAAAAACCGTTCGCGCAAGACGATACACGCGTTCGCGATCATTGCCATCTGACCGGGCGGTACAGAGGTCCTGCACATTCAAATTGTAATCTAAATTATAAAGATTCTTTTTGCATTCCGATAGTTTTTCACAATTTATCCGGTTACGATTCTCATTTTATTATCGAGGAAATAGCCACAGCGTTCGAAGGGAAAATCGAGTTATTGCCGATAACTAAGGAAAAATATATTTCATTTACTAAAAGTGTTGATTTTAAAGAAGAATCAAAAAATCAAATAAAATTACGTTTCATCGATTCATACAAATTTCTCACATCGAGTCTCGATAAATTGGCATCATTTTTGGACAAAGATAAACTCAAAATTTTAAAATCGGAATTTCAAAATTTATCTGCCGAAAATTTCAATTTGTTAACGCGAAAAGGTGTATTTCCATACGAATACATCGATTCCATTGACAGGTTGCACGATACGTGTTTACCACCGCGCGAATCGTTTTACAGTTCTTTGACCGGTGAAACTGTATCCGAGAGCGATTACGCGCACGCCGAGAACGTCTGGACGCGGTTCTCCATTCGGACGCTGGGTGAATATAGCGACATGTATCTCAAAATCGACGTATTGTTATTAGCAGATATTTTCGAAAATTTTCGCGATAAATGTATCGAAAGTTACGGACTCGACCCCGCGTATTATTATACTCTCCCCGGATACACGTGGGACGCCATGTTAAAGCATACAAAGATCACGTTCGAGTTGCTTACGGATATCGACATGGTTATGTTCATCGAACGCGGTATACGCGGTGGTCTGAGCCAATGTTCCAACAGATACGCTCGCGCTAATAACAAGTGCATGGAGGCGTACGATCCATCGAAACCATCGTTGTACTTGATGTATTTTGACGTTAATAATTTATACGGATGGGCAATGTGTCAACCGTTGCCCTATGCCGATTTTCGATGGGTCGACGACGTGTCGAATTTTGATGTATCATCCATCGCGCTAGATTCCCCTACAGGCTATATCCTCGAAGTCGATCTCGAATACCCACGACATCTTCACGATACGCACATTGACCTACCGTTTTGTCCGACGCGCGACAAGCCGCCCGGTAAGCGGGAATTCAAACTACTTGCAACGTTATATGATAAGAAGCGTTACGTGATACACTACCGTAACCTACAGCAGTGTACGCGTCACGGCCTTCGTGTAACAAAAATACATCGCGTATTACAATTTACGCAATCTCCATGGCTTCGCAGTTATATCGAATTAAATACACATTTCAGAACACTCGCGAAAAACGATTTCGAGAAAAATTTATATAAATTAATGAATAATGCTGTGTTTGGTAAAACGATGGAAAATGTGCGGAATCGTGTCGATGTAAAATTATTAACAAAATGGGATGGCCAGTACGGTGCAGAAGCGATGATCGCGAAACCGAATTTCCACAGCAGAAGCGTTTTTTCAGAAAACTTAATCGCTGTGGAATTGCGTAAACTCGAGGTGAAATTCTACAAGCCGATTTATGTGGGTATGTGCATACTCGACATATCCAAGACATGTTTGTATGAATTTCATCACGAGTATATGACGCCAATGTATCGCGATAAATGTAAGATTATGTATACCGATACAGATAGTTTGATATATCACATTGAGTGCGTTGATGTGTATGAGAACATGAAGCGCGATATCGCCAGATTTGACACGAGCGATTATGCGGTAGACAATGCGTACGGTATACCGCTTGAAAATAAAAAAGTACCGGGCCTGATGAAGGATGAAAATAACGGTGCCATAATGACCGAATTCGTCGGACTCAGAGCAAAGATGTACGCATTACGAGTGGATGGAAAGAAAGACACGAAAAAAGTTAAAGGCGTCAAGAGCAACGTTGTCGCGAGAACGATAACGTTTGATGATTACACGCGGTGTTTGAAAGAAGAAATTGAAATGACGCGCCAGCAGTCGTGTATACGATCTAAACTGCACCAAGTATACACGATCTGCGAGACGAAAATTGCTTTGAGTCCGTACGACGATAAGCGATATATCGTACCTGAAACCACAGATACATTACCGTGGGAACATTATAGGATACCATTGTAATATGTAATGTAAAATGTAAAATGTAAAATGTAAAATGTGTGCGATAAACTATCTATTAAAAGAATTATTAATAAAGATTTTTATATTGTATATATTTTTATGTAATGTATATTTCATACATCTTATTATCTTATTAAAAAAAATACATGTACTATTGAAAGGAATATTAATAAGGATTTTTTTATATTTCATATATTTTTATGTGTATCTCATGCATCTTATTATAACTTATTAAAAATACATATACTATAGAAAGGAATAATGATAAGGATTTTTTATGTATATATATATTTTTATGTATATTTTTATTTTTCAAATATTATAATGTTATACATATATATTTTTTCCAGAAAATTAAAAAAAATAAACACTGTATGAAAATTAAATTAATTAATTAAATCACATTGTCTTTATGTATCCAAGAATTGTGCGAATTGTCAAATCCCAGCCATTTCACGTAAACCTCATCACCCCTCCTGCGCAGTACTTTCTCCACGAGATACACGTCCGGATAATTCGCGCGATGCAACTCGTGTTCGTAGAACGCTCCAGCGATAGATTTTTTGCGATAATCCTCAAGTAGATAGCTTACGGGATTAGTATGCTGCACTTTTATAATTTTAAACACCTCGGTTGTCCAATTTGGCGTGTAACCTTTCTCGAAAACTGTCTTGTACTTGCTAACGCGTACCGAATCACCTACTTTGAATTTCGCCGGACCCGCGATATTTACATGGTTGTATACAGTAGCCAAGAGTCTTTCAGCGATCGCGGGGGTAACGTCGACGGGCCGCATACCGATCGTTCTATGCTTGCGCGCGTTGTAATTCGATACGAGTTCCGGCAACACGTTGATCCACTTGTAAGATCCGTTTAGCGTAAACATCTTCCACATGTCGTTTTTCAGCGTGCGATTGAATCGCTCAACGATCGATGCCTTTAATGTCGAATATGTAGAATAATGATTAATGTCGTGTTTTCGCATGAGCCGTTGCTCGTCGACGTTATAAAATTCCTTCCCCATATCGGTCTGTATATTTTTCGGACACCTTTTGCTATCTCGAATTATCTCGGCGATAGCGTCAGCTGTCTCGCTTCCACCTTTACTCTTGAGTGGTACAGCCCACGCGTACTTGCTCAACGCATCGATGACAGTGAGTATGTAGTTGTAACCTCTGTTGAAACGAGAGTACGGACGCATCTCGACGATGTCGGCTTGCCACAGGTCATCGTATCCCCGCACTATAACGTGTCTTCGGGGGAAATTTTTTCTCGCCGGTGCGTGCAGTTCATTCACCAACTGCCGTTTCTCTAAACTATGTTGTTTCTTCGCTTCTTCGATTATTCCCAATCGTCGATCCATCGTTGTTTCGATTCGTCGATCAAATAAACGATACGTATCACCATGCGTTTTATTATTCGTTGTCACTCTTTAGCCGTTCACTGCCGTTCGTAGCCGTTCAATAGCCGTTCGTAGCCGTTCACTGTCGTTCGATAGCCGTTCAATAGCCGTTACTGACCCGTTCGTAGCCGTTCAATAGCCGTTCAATAACCGTTCGTAGCCGTTCACTGTCGTTTGATAGTCGTTCAATAGCCGTTCAATAGCCGTTGCTGACCCGTTCGAGGTCGTTTCCTCTTCGATCGCTGTCACTCATTGTAGTTCGATAATCCTTCGTAGCCGTTCGATAAGCCTTTGTAGCCGTTCGATAAGCGTTTGTAGCCGTTGGATAAGTCTTTGTAGATGTTTAATAATTGTACAATAGCTGCTCCTAAACTGTTCGCTACAGCTCATTATAGATTGATAGCCGTTTCTGAATTAGTGTTAATCGCACGTCGAAGTTCGTTTATCGCAATCTGCAAAGCTTGCATATCCTTCTCGAACGCAATCAGCTTTTCGTCTGATTCTTTCTGTTGATTCTTCAACGTTTTAACATATTGTTCCAGGTACAGTTTGTTGACTGCATCGGTATCAGCCTCAGGTTGCGCTACACGACGAATCTTGCGCGACCTCGCGTCATAGTCCGTAGCGACGCGACACAGAGCGTTTCGACGCAAGTAACTTGTCGCCAATTTACCCAAATGATCGCTTGTGCAGATTTCTTCATTTCTCCGTTCGAATAATCCAAATTTGTTGATAGGCATTTTTTTTTTCGATGTGAGTAACGTCGATCGACTGATTAGTTTTGTCGAGACACCGTTTAATTTATAATAAGGCCAGCTTCGCGAAGTTCTTCTATGATCGACAGGATCTCGTTGTCGTGAGCGTTGTGACCAGCTCGGCGCGAAGCGTCGAGCAATCGTAGGCGATCCACTAGCTCGTTGGGATCGTCCCAGTGCACGTAATCGATCTTATTGTCGGTTAGCGTCATCGCGCGAGGCGTGAATACTCCCGTTCCCGTTTTTTTCTTTTTCGATTCGATCGACATCAACGGCGCGATTATTTGTTTATACTTGTATCCCTTGTTGCTCTTTAATTGACCTTGCGCATCATATTGACGTTTATGCGCACTCGTCATCATCAATATGCTCTTATATTTTTGCATATCGTCCTCAGTGTATATGACATCGTCGGGAATTCTCTTGAAGATCAACTCGTATAATCCTGGTGTACCAATATACCTCACTTTGTCTATGATTATAGAGTCATCTTTGTCAATGTCAAATCGTTTGTTACCGAGACGCATTCCATTCTCGTCGAAATAGACGCCGTACACGTGATCGATCGTGTTTTTTCTTTCGTCACCGCTAAGAAGAGCACCTATGTATTTTTGTCCCAGTGATCCCAAGTGTTCTCGTAACACTTCTTGACCTTCCGACGTTTGTAATCTGTTTCGAACGGATGTTTCGAGCGGGTTGCCCGTGGTTTCGAAAACTTCCTCTTGAAACAGGTTTTTTTGGGATTTTTCGAGAACTTCTTCGATCTCATCAAGTAATTTGGGTATCCTGGATTGTACGGTTCTCGTTGTCCCGGACGGTGTGGAGGTTATCAGCGGTGTAGAAGTTAGCAGCGGTGTAGAGGTTAGCAGCGGTTCATCCAATGTACGCGGCGTCAATAAACGTTTAGCCTTCAATCGTTTCCTCTTTTTCGGTGTCGCATCCTCCTCCTCATCCTCCTCCTCTTTCTCCTTATACCGCTTGATGGGTAATGTTTTAATTATAGCGCCAGTGTTACTCTCCGGCTCATTTTTCATCGCGATAAAGCTAGAGTTGTCGGCGATTTTTTGTAGTGGCTCGATAATAGGTCTAAAATGGGTCTTGACCGCGATATCGTCGTCGATCTTACCGGTCTTTAAAGCGCGATGTTTCTTGCGGATCGATTCGCTCGTTTTCTCAATCTCCTTCGCAATCTTTTCACGCTCACGAATATTATCGCTTTCAGCCATGTTGACGGAATGTCGAGCGTTTCACCCTTCTCGACAAAATGTTGGCAGCGACTAATCGTTTTGCGGTATCGCGAACACGTTAAATCCTTTTCTGTATCGCCCGTTCGTAAGCGAGCTGTCCTTATCTATCACTAGGAATCCATACTTTTGTTGCCAACAAGTACGACATAATTCACTGAAATCCTCGTACGACATGTCGGTATTCACATGATCGTTGTACACGTGTTTCAAGTTGGTACCATCCTGTTTAAACAAGATCAGCAGGTTCGCGTTGTCGCGTATAAGATGTTTTGGTATTCTCGCGTACGTCTGACAAAGATAGAAGCAGTCGACGTTCGAGTGACGACCCATTGAGAAGTACTCTCTTATCGTATCTTGCTTGTCGCATGCCACGTCATCGAAGACGAAAATCGAGTTTGGATGTGCCTCGCTCGGTGGAATGACGTCACTGTTATTCGAGAACGTAAAGTAGCCGATTTCGTCGATCGGCGTCAACAAATTCTCTAGATATTGATATTTTGGCTGTTGCAACGATTTCGAATACACGTACACATTCTCGAAACGTACACCGTGCGGACTTTCCAGTAGACTTATCAGAACGTTGGTTTTACCACAATTCGAGGGTCCGCATATGATCGCGCGTATAGTAGTCGGTAGCATCGTACCGTGCCTGCGCATCTCCGCGTTGTCCCCCATTAATCGTAATCTGCTATCGCAATTTCTCACGTAAATCGTCAAAGGTTGTCGTACGAATCTCATTTTTTTCAACACTGTTGATTGGATCGAACGCCTGCCTATTTATAGGTGCGCGAAATCACGGAGTCGCTCAGTAAAGAAAAAATGTTCATTCTGCTATCAAGTCCTTCCGACATTTGCGATTTGAGCGTCGAACAGCTACAATTTGTGTCGAAAGCAGTTCTGTTGCGAATGTGCGGCGATCACGTTCACTACATGTGGGACAAGCTTCCAGAATATATAAAGGCGGATCCGGAGGTTCAGACGTATCGTCGCTGTTACAAACACTACAATCAGCCGTGGCAGGAAACGCACATCGACGGTCCGGCGCCATTGATAAAGAATTGCAGCGAATGTCAACGAAAATAGGTAGAGGCTATTAAATCACGCGATCATAACGCACTTCCGATCGAAGTTACTATTCCCGGCTATAGTTTTTGCGGGCCAGGTACACGATTGAGGAAGCGATATGCCAGAGGTGATCGAGGTATATAATCATTGACGCTGCGTGTCCGCGATACACGAATATATGCATCTCTCGAAGGCACGATCTCACCGAGAGACACGGCTGCGGATAGGAACTCGCCGAAAAAGCGCGGAATTCGCATCCGTTGCGAGAGATTTCGACTCTTGGTGAGAGAACTGCAGCTACAGTGTTCCTGGACCGGATGAAAGCTAAGACGAAGCTCGGTATGGGTCTGAAGACAAGAAGGAGACGAAGAAAAGAAACGGCGAAGAAAACGACATACGTTCCCGGTAGCGAATGCGCGGCAATATTGCGATTTCTACCACCTGTTGGGAGCGCTCGGATCCCTGATCGGATTGGAGCGGCTGGTGTAGCGAAGGTGGTGAACCGACAGAAAAGCCGCGCAACGTCAGTTGCAGAGAGAATGCTACGTCACATGGCATGGAGGTCATGATTATATCTCGCTCCTTTACAAACACGGACGAGGGCCTGCACCGACAGAAAAAAATACTAAGAGCTATGCCGCAGGCTGTTGCATACACCAACATACAATTTGCTGCACTAGCAAAACGATTAATGCGACATTCCAATATTTTAAGAGTGTTGTTTTTTCGTATTGCGCAACTTTCTTTACCGGATACTCGTAATATTATTATATCAAACTATGAGCAGGGCCATGTAATTTGGATAGCGTTCGAAGAGACCAGCGTTTAACTCATTGGGTAGCGTAACGCAAAGAGGGAAATCGCGTTATATAATTTTCGACAGTTTCGGAATCTTTCTGACCACCGATATGTAAAACTTGAGTGCGATTACTTTCGGAACGTAAAACGTAACAGAAGATACAGTAAAATTACACACCTGGTTCAAACTTCATATACTGATCTCAGAATGCATTCTGTGGACCAATTAGTGCATTTGCAGTTTATTCTTCGAACGGTTCGATGTGCAGTTTATGCGAATATTAAAGATCGTGTTATATTGCAGCTATGTTTAAGAACTCAAGTATTCGTATAAAGCTTTTTTTGCACAGATCAAATGTTCTCATATGTACAGCATTTCACATTGAGTTGGAAGAGTAGGCCGTTTCTCACGGCAAACTTCTTTTTTCCCGCCGGTAGATTTGGATGGACGATGCTTATCGAACTCGTCTAACGGATTTTGAGACCCTTAAGTCCACACGAATACCCGGAGGAAGTTGGAATTCTCTCGAATCAATAAATTTTACTTTGGCAAGACGCACGGAAAATTAACGATTCCCGAGGGAATCGTATGAGTTGCGAGATATACTGGAAAATTTTTTGAAACGTGAAATTTCACGGCAACATCGCGTCAAATGAGATGACGAAATATCCGATAGNGCGCACACGTTGATCCACTTGTAAGATCCGTTTAGCGTAAACATCTTCCACATGTCGTTTTTCAGCGTGCGATTGAATCGCTCAACGATCGATGCCTTTAATGTCGAATATGTAGATAATGATTATGTCGTGTTTTCGCATGAGCCGTTGCACGTCGACGTTATAAAATTCCTTCCCCATATCGGTCTGTATATTTTTCGGACACTTTTGCTATCTCGAATTATCTCGGCGATAGCGTCAGCTGTCTCGCTTCCACCTTTACTCTTGAGTGGTACAGCCCACGCGTACTTGCTCAACGCATCGATGACAGTGAGTATGTAGTTGTAACCTCTGTTGAAACGAGAGTACGGACGCATCTCGACGATGTCGGCTTGCCACAGGTCATCGTATCCCCGCACTATAACGTGTCTTCGGGGGAAATTTTTTCTCGCCGGTGCGTGCAGTTCATTCACCAACTGCCGTTTCTCTAAACTATGTTGTTTCTTCGCTTCTTCGATTATTCCCAATCGTCGATCCATCGTTGTTTCGATTCGTCGATCAAATAAACGATACGTATCACCATGCGTTTTATTATTCGTTGTCACTCTTTAGCCGTTCACTGCCGTTCGTAGCGTTAATAGCCGTTCGTAAGCCGTTCCTTCAGTCGTTTCAATAGCCGTTCAATAGCCGTTGCTGACCCGTTCGTAGCCGTTCAATAGCCGTTCAATAACCGTTCGTAGCCGTTCACTGTCGTTTGATAGTCGTTCAATAGCCGTTCAATAGCCGTTGCTGACCGTTCGGGTCGTTTCCTCTTCGATGCTGTCACTCATGTAGTTCGATAATCCTTCGTAGCCGTTCGATAAGCCTTTGTAGCCGTTCGATAAGCGTTTGTAGCCGTTGATAAGTCTTTGTAGATGTTTAATAATTGTACAATAGCTGCTCCTAAACTGTTCGCTACAGCTCATTATAGATTGATAGCCGTTTCTGAATTAGTGTTAATCGCACGTCGAAGTTCGTTTATCGCAATCTGCAAAGCTTGCATATCCTTCTCGAACGCAATCAGCTTTTCGTCTGATTCTTTCTGTTGATTCTTCAACGTTTTAACATATTGTTCCAGGTACAGTTTGTTGACTGCATCGGTATCAGCCTCAGGTTGCGCTACACGACGAATCTTGCGCGACCTCGCGTCATAGTCCGTAGCGACGCGACACAGAGCGTTTCGACGCAAGTAACTTGTCGCCAATTTACCCAAATGATCGCTTGTGCAGATTTCTTCATTTCTCCGTTCGAATAATCCAAATTTGTTGATAGGCATTTTTTTTTTCGATGTGAGTAACGTCGATCGACTGATTAGTTTTGTCGAGACACCGTTTAATTTATAATAAGGCCAGCTTCGCGAAGTTCTTCTATGATCGACAGGATTCGTTGTCGTGAGCGTTGTGACCAGCTCGGCGCGAAGCGTCGAGCAATCGTAGGCGATCCACTAGCTCGTTGGGATCGTCCCAGTGCACGTAATCGATCTTATTGTCGGTTAGCGTCATCGCGCGAGGCGTGAATACTCCGTTCCCGTTTTTTTTCTTTTTCGATTCGATCGACATCAACGGCGCGATTATTTGTTTATACTTGTATCCCTTGTTGCTCTTTAATTGACCTTGCGCATCATATTGACGTTTATGCGCACTCGTCATCATCAATATGCTCTTATATTTTTGCATATCGTCCTCAGTGTATATGACATCGTCGGGAATTCTCTTGAAGATCAACTCGTATAATCCTGGTGTACCAATATACCTCACTTTGTCTATGATTATAGAGTCATCTTTGTCAATGGTCAAATCGTTTGTTACCGAGACGCATTCCATTCTCGTCGAAATAGACGCCGTACACGTGATCGATCGTGTTTTTTCTTTCGTCACCGCTAAGAAGAGCACCTATGTATTTTTGTCCCAGTGATCCCAAGTGTTCTCGTAACACTTCTTGACCTTCCGACGTTTGTAATCTGTTTCGAACGGATGTTTCGAGCGGGTTGCCCGTGGTTTCGAAAACTTCCTCTTGAAACAGGTTTTTTTGGGATTTTTCGAGAACTTCTTCGATCTCATCAAGTAATTTGGGTATCCTGGATTGTACGGTTCTCGTTGTCCGGACGGTGTGGAGGTTATCAGCGGTGTAGAAGTTAGCAGCGGTGTAGAGGTTAGCAGCGGTTCATCCAATGTACGCGGCGTCAATAAACGTTTAGCCTTCAATCGTTTCCTCTTTTTCGGTGTCGCATCCTCCTCCTCCTCCTCCTCATCCTCCTCCTCTTTCTCCTTATACCGCTTGATGGGTAATGTTTTAATTATAGCGCCAGTGTTACTCTCCGGCTCATTTTTCATCGCGATAAAGCTAGAGTTGTCGGCGATTTTTTGTAGTGGCTCGATAATAGGTCTAAAATGGGTCTTGACCGCGATATCGTCGTCGATCTTACCGGTCTTTAAAGCGCGATGTTTCTTGCGGATCGATTCGCTCGTTTTCTCAATCTCCTTCGCAATCTTTTCACGCTCACGAATATTATCGCTTTCAGCCATGTTGACGGAATGTCGAGCGTTTCACCCTTCTCGACAAAATGTTGGCAGCGACTAATCGTTTTGCGGTATCGCGAACACGTTAAATCCTTTTCTGTATCGCCCGTTCGTAAGCGAGCTGTCCTTATCTATCACTAGGAATCCATACTTTTGTTGCCAACAAGTACGACATAATTCACTGAAATCCTCGTACGACATGTCGGTATTCACATGATCGTTGTACACGTGTTTCAAGTTGGTACCATCCTGTTTAAACAAGATCAGCAGGTTCGCGTTGTCGCGTATAAGATGTTTTGGTATTCTCGCGTACGTCTGACAAAGATAGAAGCAGTCGACGTTCGAGTGACGACCCATTGAGAAGTACTCTCTTATCGTATCTTGCTTGTCGCATGCCACGTCATCGAAGACGAAAATCGAGTTTGGATGTGCCTCGCTCGGTGGAATGACGTCACTGTTATTCGAGAACGTAAAGTAGCCGATTTCGTCGATCGGCGTCAACAAATTCTCTAGATATTGATATTTTGGCTGTTGCAACGATTTCGAATACACGTACACATTCTCGAAACGTACACCGTGCGGACTTTCCAGTAGACTTATCAGAACGTTGGTTTTACCACAATTCGAGGGTCCGCATATGATCGCGCGTATAGTAGTCGGTAGCATCGTACCGTGCCTGCGCATCTCCGCGTTGTCCCCATTAATCGTAATCTGCTATCGCAATTTCTCACGTAAATCGTCAAAGGTTGTCGTACGAATCTCATTTTTTTCAACACTGTTGATTGGATCGAACGCCTGCCTATTTATAGGTGCGCGAAATCACGAGTCGCTCAGTAAAGAAAAAATGTTCATTCTGCTATCAAGTCCTTCCGACATTTGCGATTTGAGCGTCGAACAGCTACAATTTGTGTCGAAAGCAGTTCTGTTGCGAATGTGCGGCGATCACGTTCACTACATGTGGGACAAGCTTCCAGAATATATAAAGGCGGATCCGGAGGTTCAGACGTATCGTCGCTGTTACAAACACTACAATCAGCCGTGGCAGGAAACGCACATCGACGGTCCGGCGCCATTGATAAAGAATTGCAGCGAATGTCAACGAAAATAGGTAGAGGCCTATTAAATCACGCGATAAACGCACTTCCGATCGAATTACATATTCCCGGCTATCAGTTTTGCGGGCCAGGTACACGATTGGAGAAGCGATTAGCCAGAGGTGATCGAGGTATAAATCCATTGGACGCTGCGTGTCGCGAACACGATATAGCATACTCTCGAAGCAACGATCTCACCGAGAGACACGCTGCGGATAGGATACTCGCCGAAAAAGCGCGGAATCGCATCGTTGCGAGAGATTCGACTCTTGGTGAGAGAGCTGCAGCTACAGCTGTCTGGACAGCGATGAAAGCTAAGACGAAGCTCGGTATGGGTCTGAAGACAACGAAGACGAAGAAAAGAACGGCGAAGAAACGGATACTTCCGGTAGCGAAATGCGGCGGCATATTGCCGATTCTACCAATGTTGGGAGCGCTCGGATCCCTGATCGGTGGAGCGGCTGGTGTAGCGAAGGTGGTGAACGACAGAAAAGCCGCGCAACGTCAGTTGCAGGAGATGCTACGTCACAATCGCGCCATGGAAGGTCATGGATTATATCTCGCTCCTTACAAACACGGACGAGGAGCCTCACCGAGAAAAAAAAAAACGTCAAAGAGACGCTAAAAATGCCGCAGGGTGCAACTACCAACATACAATTGCTGCAACTAGCAAAACGTATGCGCATTCCATATTTTAGAGGTGTTTTCATGCGCAACTCTTTACCGATCGGTTGTATTTATCAAAACGAGAGCGGCATCGTAAATTTGGATAGCGTCGAAGGACCAGGTACTCATTGGGTAGCGTACGCAAAGAGGGGAAATCGCGTTATATATTTCGACAGTTTCGGCAATCTTCGACCACCGAATGAACTGGTGCGATATTTCGGACGAAACGTAACGAAGATACAGTACAATTACACACCTGTTCAAACTTACGATCAGAGCATCTGTGGACAATTGTGCTTGCAGTTTCTTCGAACGGTCGATGCGTGCGAATTTAAAGACTGATATTGCGCTATTTAACTCAGTATTCGTTAAACAGTTTTGCCGACATGTCTATGACATTCACATTGAGTGGGAAGAGTAGCGTTCTCACGGCAAACTTCTTTCCCGCCGTAGATTTGGATGACGATGCATACGAACTCGGTCTAACGGATTTTGAGACTTATCACACGATACCGAATGTGAATTCCTCGAATAATAAATTTTACTTTGGCAAAGACGACACGGAAATTACGATTCCCGAGGGATCGTATGAGTTGCGAGATATACATGAATTTTTGAAACGTGAAATTTCACGGCAACATCGCGTCAATGAAGATGACGAATATCCGATAGTGTTCAGCACTAATTACAATATGAAACACATTGACGACGGTGTCAATGAAGATGACAACGGTGTCAATGAAGATGACGAATATCCGATAGTGTTCCGCACTAATTACAATACGATGAGGAGCGAGATCAAATGCGCATACAGATTAAACTTTAGCAAACCCGGCAACATTGGATCGCTGCTAGGATTCTCGAATCGTATTCTCGAGTCGGGAAAATGGTACGAATCGAACATGCCGATTAACATTATCAACGTTAATATTATCCGCGTAGAATGTAACGTGACCGCGGGTGCGTACAACAACGGCAAACTCGTTCATACGATACATGAATTTTCACCGAGGGTACCGCCGGGATATAAGATATCGGAAACGCCAGCGCAGATCATTTACCTGCCGATCATCGCGCGGAGCATTACGGATTTAACGTTACGCGTTGTCGACCAAAACGGACGATTGCTCGATTTTCGAGGAGAAGAGATCACCGTAAGATTGCACGTACGACGGTTGCAGCGATAACGTACGTATGCGACGTATGAGATGCTCGTGTTGAACGGATCGAAAGACGTGAGAGATAATACAATCTTTACGAAATCAGTGACACCAACAACAACAACAACAACAACATCGACGTTCGCTAATATCCAATCATCTGAGAAAAAGAAACTCAACACATCGAACGTTGCGTTTTTGCAATCTTTGGGATTCGCGGTGCGAAACAGCTGAACGATGACCGATATCCTCAACATCGGTGACGAACCTATCTTTGACGATCGTATCGTCAAGATCGAGACTCACACGTACAACCCGTTCGCCAATACAACGTTCGGACACAATGACGAGATAAGAATACCCATACAACAACAGGATCTGTATACGCTGCCGCATGAGAGTTTCCTATACATCGAGGGAAAACTAACGAAAAACAAACCACCAGCTGAAGGAGAAAATGAAGTGATACTGGGAAATAATTTCGTCGCATTCATGTTCGATGAGATTCGATACGAACTCGACGGTGTTGAGATTGATCGCAATAGAAACGTAGGAATAACTACTGCGCTCAAAAACTATGTAACAGTATCATCCGGTAGAGAGATGATTTTGAAAAATGCTGGCTGGGAGCCGTTTACCTACACGCATGGACATTTCAATTTTTGCGTACCGCTCTACATGTTGCTGGGATTTTGCGAGGATTACAAACGCGTGGTGATTAACGCTCGTCACGAATTGATCTTGATACGATCGCGCAACGACAACAATTGTCTGCATGGAAGTTCGGCGCAAGAGCCTGTGATCGACATATTCAAGATACAATGGCGAATGCCTCACGTGCTGTTGAGCGAAATCAAAAAGTTGTCGATGCTGCGTGCTCTGGAAAGCGGACGATATCTCAGCATGGCTTTTCGCTCATGGGATCTGTACGAGTATCCGCTATTGCAGCTTACAACCAAGCATTCGTGGGCCATTAAGACTGCGACTCAGCTGGAGAAACCACGATACGTTATCTTCGCTCTGCAGACAGGTCGGAAGAATGTCATGTCTAAGGATGTGAGTCGATTCGACGACTGCAAATTGATCAACGTGAAACTCTATCTGAATTCGGAATATTATCCGTATGACGATATGAATCTGGATTTAGATAAAAGCAGATATGCCATTCTATATGATACGTACGCACGCTTCTGCAAGAATTATTACGGACACGAGTATTTCGAGCCGAGTCTCGACATCCTGAAGTTTATGCAACACGGTCCGTTCGTGATTATCGATTGTTCTCGACAAAACGAATCGGTTAAGAGCGCAACTGTGGATGTGAGATTGGAATTCGAGTGTAAGGAGAATGTGCCGCCGAATACCACTGCGTACTGTCTCATCATACACGATCGCATGATCCAATACAATCCGTTGACCAACGTTGTACGCAAAATCACCTAGGCGATAACATCGACACAAGAGAGAGGGGGAAGAGGAGCATGATATAAATCAAAGTCTTGCGAGATGGTTTTAGAGTTTTGTCATTCCTCTCGACTGGCGTATCGAAGAGAGAGATAGAGATCTCATCATGTCCGTACCAACGTTTGTGGATCTGCAAGGATTTATCATTGGGAAAAATTTTGTCGTGAAGGAAGCGGCAGTCTTGAGAAAGGGATACGTTCTATCGCATTACTTTTTCGCAAGTCCCGTACCGTGGCACACGCTTACAAAATCTGAGCGATGTCAAGTCTCATGGCTGATTAGAAATCATCACGGATTACAATGGGAAGACGGAAACATTCCGTATGGCTTGGCTCAGCGTGCGATTACAACAGCTGTCGTTGGTACGATACACGAAGAAGAAGAAGAAGAATCGTCTGTCGTATACGTTAAAGGACTTGAAAAGCGAAAATGGTTGACCGATATACTAGACGATGCGGGAAATGGCTATATTATTATTGAAACCTTGGATGCAGATTACGAAGATATTGATGCTTTAAATAAATTAGATATTATCAATAGTATGCGATGTGGAAAACATGTTAAGAATTGCGCATTACAAAATGTATTTAAAATATTTAACTGGTGGTCGCAACGCCAGAAAAAATTGCAAGAAAATAAAACAAATATGTAAACATTAATATGTGTTTTATCTCTTATTTCCTCCTCCCTAGACCTTTCCTTGCGTTTCTAAGAATATTTTATCTGAGCGTTATTTCACCCTTCTCCTAAAATTCAAAGCGTTAGAAGCATTGATCCCCCCCCCACTACATCATACTTTTGGAAGATGAGCGTCACGTATAACCGGTTAATTCCTGTACGATCAGTCTCGCGTTAACCGCTCATGGTTCACTTTTCATAACCTTCAAAGAAATGTACTACGTCGAAAGAAGCAGTAGCGGCAGCGACGTCAGAAGACGCGTGAATAATAATTACGTGCCGAGTCGTAATAAAACTTCGTTTGAGAACAAATGTGACGAGTAAGTTTCATTTGACTTTTTTCTATTTTTATAATTTTATTATTATTACTATTATTTAATTTTAATTTTTCTATAGCATTTCGTTGGAGCGTCGTGCGACTCGTATACTAGGTAGACGATACGCATTGACAGCTACGGAATTCAAATTCCTCGAAATTGGTATCAACGTGGGTCCACCGAGTTACATGGAGATTGCCATAGGAGATCATCGAGGAAAGGAACTGATATTATCTCTCGAAACATGGAAAGGACTCTACGAGCAGCGTCGCAATATTCAAAATTTACTTCGGAACGACTCTAAAGATGACTACAATTTTATAAGCGTTGGACCGCTAACAGTGAGAGTTCGTACGATTAACGACGTCAAACTCATAAGTCTCGAAACTTCGGATGTACGCATGATGATGGTCGAATCGACGTTACATCGTATGTTCGATCTCGATCAATGCATAGATGCAACTTTTGATCGATTAGATAAAATTATCCAAACAGTTGATGTTAAATTTACACAATTCTGCAATATCGCGTCCACTGTAACGGATCCGAAAGAAGTATCATATGTAATACGCGCGAGTGATGTTTTCAACAAGCATGAACTCGTCGATTGCGAGCTGGCATCTTTAGCTTTTAATTCTTAATATGTAAGACAAAAATTATATTTGTATACTAAATATATAAACAGAATAAATAGTTATAAATCTATATCATGGTGTACTTTCTTTGCGTTTGGCGCGCTCTCCCGTCCCAGCTTTCATGCATAGCTCCTTGCGAGAGAATTATCATGAGAGAGCAAACACTAGGAAAGAAAGAAAGAGACAGAAGAAGTGATACGGTGCACGTGAGAGAAGAGATATCACACAATGAAAATATTTTTGATAATTTAATATAATTTTTTAATAGTTTTCTTATAATTTAGTAATAAATGGAGCAATGAAAAGAGAGGGAGAGAGGAATTTGGAAAATAAATAAGATTTTTTATATTAATTAATTTTTAATAAAATAAAATAAAATGTGTATTATATACATAGTGTGCAAAAGAATTTAAAATATACAAAATATAAATGTGTATTATATACATAGTGTGCAAAAGAAATTTTAAAGAATTTAAAATATAAATGTGTATTATATACATAGTGTGCAAAAGAAATTTTAAAGAATTTAAAATATAAATGTGTATTATATACATAGTGTGCAAAATGAAATTTTAAAGAATTTAAAATACGTAATATATACAATTATATAATACAATTATAAAAGTATAAAAAAGAATACAAAAAATATAAAATGAATAATATATAATTGAATATATAATATATAATATAATAGGAGGGCGATGGCAACGACGATATGGTGGTGGTGGTGGTGTCGATGAGAGGCGATGGTGGGGCGGCGATGAGAGGCGATGGTGGGGCGGCCGGTGGAAGAGTGGTGACTCTTTCTGCACATAAAAAAAAATTTAATTAATTATTTGAATAATTTGATAATAAATACCTACACATGCGACCTACCTCCAATTATTGATCAGAATCCGAATCAGAATCATAACTGATCATATATTCAAGATAGTTATGCTGATGGATTCCTCGCATCCTTTCGGAACACGCTTCTCGATTTCCGCCTGGCAAACAGCAATCTCGGCAAATGGTTGCCTCTAATTTGTTCCTCTTTCTAATTCGTATATCCCTCTTTCTAATCTTTATATACGATTTTAGATGGGAGGTCGCGATTGGAGAATTTCTTCCGCCAAGTTCACGATTTCTTAAATATTCCACCACCGACATGTTCATTAATTTTTTATTCCGTTGCTCGCACACTTTAGTCTTATTCACTTTTTTAATGTTTTTTTTCACAACGTGCATTGTGGACACTTTTTTAATGTTTTTTCACGTGCATTGTGGACACATATTGCACGGAAATGTTAGATATAACGGATCTCTGCAATTAGAACAGTATCGTCCATCCGTTGCATCCAATGTCTGAATCACATGTTTTCGTACGGCATACATCTCTATGGGGTCTACACCTTGCAGCCTAATCATACAGGACGCACATACTGCTAAAGCGCCGCCAGTCGAGTAATAAAAGGATATCGTGCAATATTTTTTTCGTCCGCTTAATGCATTAATTTCTGCGATAGATACTATTTTTGATCTGACTAGTGCAGAGTCACTATCCTCACTGCAGTCACTAATACAGTCACTGTCGGACGACAACACGCGATCTTCGTCTTCGTTTTCCATTTGATGTATTATCACACAATATATATATCACAGAAGACTAACAGAACACTATCTTTTTTCTGACAAAACACTTTCCGAGAGAACACTATTTTTTGCTACCGACGTGTCGATGCGTTTTCAAATGATGTACTATGATCTGCTGCGCTTCGATCCTTCTTATATTCGACCAACAAGCTTTCAGAGACTGTTGGGGGTTGACACGAAAGAAAATTTTCTTGCAAATGTACCTAGGATCGTAGAAAAAATGCGCTATTATATTACACAGATTGCTTGAAAAGGTTGGACTGAAATATCTCAAAAATGTAAGTTTATGAAATAAAGTCATAAAAATATGTATAAGAGTAAAAAAAAAAAAAAAGAGTATAAAAGGTTTTCTATAGTATCCCATTTGCAAGAAAATTTTCTTTGTGTCCCCCGATAATCTCTGAAAGCTTGTCCGCTTAATCTCTATTGTTTATACGTCGAACGGGAAAAAAAACCTGGAATTATCTATTACGGGTGTACCTCGAGAGTACAAAGCAGCCGAACATCGGCGCTGATATGTAAACGAGGGAGACACCTCCGATTAGTCAATCAAAGCCAATTGTGTCCAATTGTATTGTGTCTAATCGAGTAATCCCCAGACAAAGCAGCCGATCATTAGCGCTATTAAAATTTTTCCTTAAAAAATAAAATTTTTCCTTAAAAAATAAAATAAAATACAATAAAATAAAAGAACAATAAAAAGGATTAGGTCCGCAAAATCTTTTTCAAAATATAATAAAATACAATAAAATAAAATAAAAGAACAATAAAAAAGATTAGGTCCCCAAAATCTTTTTCAAAATATAATAAAATACAATAAAATATAAGAACAATAAAAAGGATTAGACCCAAAAAAGGATTAGACCCAAAAAAGGATTAGGCCTAATCCTTTTCAAAAGAATACCGCTCTTTTGTTTATGCTTGTCATTAACGTGACCCCCCCCCAACCCCCGCGTGACGTCATACCCCCGCTCCGCTGAGATCCCCTCGCACCTCACCTCCCTCAGAGGACCTGGGTTAGAACCGGCCTACTACATCTACTGACAGATAAAGTAGAAAAATTATTTTTAAATTTTATCTATCTCAAAATTATCTAGAAAAACAAAAAATAGATGAAGATGATTTTTAGTTATTTGTCGCATATGAATTACGTAAAAGAACTGAAAAAATATATAAAGTTAAATCTTTATCCATATAATAAATCGTCATTAGATCCTCTATGAATATATTCATTTTGCCATGTAACTGCACCTGCAGGTGATAATAAGTATTTAGTTAAAGTATCTCGTTGTTCATATGCTTCACGGGTTGCTCTGTGTGCTCTGGTAGGTCTTATATTTTCAAGATAAGATGATTCATTTCTCCAAGTACCAGGTATTATTCTTCCTATATCATTATCATGATCGATAAAGTTTGGTGGACAATATGTTTGTTCATTTAATGTTTTTTTTGCATTTTCTGTCATTAAAAAGTTGTGCAAAATTACACATGCCATAACTAATCGATCCACTGTTGATGGATAAGCACATATTGGGCGACGAAATATTCGCCATCGTGATACTAAGATGCCGAAAGTGTTTTCGATTACACGTCTGGCACGCGATAAACGATAATTAAATATACTCTTATTATCGCTTAAACATCGACCAGAATATGGACGCATAACGTTTTTATGCAGTTGAAAAGCTTCATCAGCAACGACAAAATAAGGCAATTCTATATTACATCCAGGTAATTTTTTTGTTTCATGCGATATATTAAGCGTTTGATCATACAGTGCTTTGCCAAATAATGATTTTGATAATACTCCGGCATCACAGTCACTGCCAAAAGCACCTATGTCTATTACAGAAAATTTGTATTCATGATCACATATTGCCATAAGCACAATACTAAACGTTTTTTTATAATTAAAATATACACTACCAGATTTAGGTGGTGCTTGTATCTGAATATGTTTACCATCCATTGCATCGATTGTATTTGGAAAATTCCAGTCTTGCCAAAAACCTGTGCTTATATTTTTCCATTCATTAATTGTTGGTAAATTAAGATATTCAGTGCTAAGCTCATTAGCAATTATTTCACATGTTTCTCGTATTATAAAATGTGCTGTTGATACACCAATACGATAAGCTAATGCTAATGAAGTCATCTGGTCACCTGTTGCAAGATATCTGAGTGTAATTATTAGACGTTGCTCTGGAGGCAATGCTCGCCAATTACATTTTTCTAAATGTTTTCGTATTTTATTTAACAATAAGTTAAATGTATCCTCGTCCATACGAGTATAACGAAAAAACATATCTTTATCATCTTTTAATTCTTGAAAAAGATGCGCAAAATCTCCTTGGTATTTTCTCATATTATTTATAGGACGCACCATCTTCTTTTATGTTTATTTTTTTTTAAAAAACGACGTTTTCTAATTAAAATATAAGTTAATAAAGTATGTATTATCTCCATCGACATATACGCTGATCTTTACTGTTGTATTATAGAAGTCTGTCGCGAAACGAGGCAAATATTTTATTCTTTCATAATAAACTATAGTATAATAACACCGGCGATTGTGTTCCGAAATTCATTGCCAATTGCCAATATTGACAATGAATTTCGGAACGCAGCTTTATGATTGGTCGATTTCTCTATATATTATGCTTATGCAAGTTTATCTAGATAAGCTTTTATTATGGTTATGATTATGTATATGCTTATGTCTTATGCAAGTTTGTCTGGATAGGCCCTAAGCTACGTCGTTCGTCGATATTCGGTTAATGCAGATAAAAATCTGTACGAAACTGTCATACTGTCGTCTAGTCGTAAAAAGACAGAATGCCAGCGAAAATACGAACAGCACACTGCCAACAATGGAAGTAGATCTGTGCCGGTGTCGATCATTGGCGCACTGGCGTATGCACACTATGGCAAGCGCACATGTCCGTGTAGCCTCGGGCGGCTGAGCAAGTACCATATATGAACATGTTCCCATGTTTCACTGAGGCTGCATTCGGTTTAGACACTCACACACTGAAAGTATCATTCTATCTTTCTTTGATAACAAATATTGATTCTTTGTAACAAATAATAAAGATTGAATGATGTTTTCAACGCGTGAAAACAAAAGTCTAGATGATCACAACCATAAACGTATATACCATAATCATAAACGTAATAGACTTCGCGTTCGACTCAAGAGACACAAAAAATTACAGAAATCTATTTTTCTTTAACGTAAAATGAGTAAAGCGTCGTCTACAATAGCAGTAGGATTAATCAATTAAAGCTGTAACTCAATAAATTGACCAATCACAGTCGAGCATTCTCTTAATGCTTGATTGGTTAATTCCTTAAGTTATAGCTTTAATCGATTAATCCTACTGCCATTGTAGACGACGTGTAATAAAACGATAGAATGATGCTTACAGCGCGTAATTCAAAGAGAACATATTGCAGGCACAAGTTACGTTCTATATTTAACGACTGAAATGCGAAATTATTTTATCTTGTGAAATTATGTTATTCTTATCTTTCATGGAAAGTTAAACAAAGACAGATAATGTTCATTAGCGTTGCGATCATAACGTGTTTTATATAGTATATGTGAGCCTTAGTATAGACTTCATTCCATAGATAAAATAATTTCGCGTTACAATCGTCATTAAATAGAAAGTAATCTATGGCTGCGTTCCCTTTGAATATTGACGTGTTCTAAGCATCATTCTATCTTTGATACTCATTATTATACATATGTAGAAAACAAATATGTAGAATGTTTACAGTGAGCGTTTACAGAAAACATGTTCTAAGATTGCTGTATTTATAAAAATAAGAATAGAGTAAATGAGAGAGAGAGAGAGAGAGAGAGAAAGAGATAATAAAATATAAAAATAGAAAGATACAGCAGATAGCACAGAAAGGCCAAAAGACATCTTAAATGTAACACAATAAGATATCTTTAAGACATCTTTTAGATGTGATTTTCATCGCCCGATAAAAGGAATTAAAAGAGAATATATATAGACCTCTATGGCCTTGTAAATAATACGCAAGATTAGATAAAGATACAAGAGGACCGTGCAATAATGTTCTTTTTTTTTCCTCTCTTACACACTTATGGATTAGCAACGACTCGTGTACTATATTCTTATAGTTCTATAATTGTATCAGAACAGTAGCAAAAATGTAGATACCTTTCTCATCTTGTGTGAAAATTATTATTAAAAAATATATGAAAAAACTGGAATATATGAATAACGGGATATTTATAAAGATAAAAAAAACTTTAGTATTTGGCAGTTGTCACATAATAAAATAGATTTCAGAATTATTCTGATATTATTCAATTTGTGTTCCGGCAGGATCAAAAACGTCTTATGGCTGTCCAGAGTAAGAGCTATCTGTAAGATTATTTTCTACTCAAGATTAAAATAGGATGGTTTGAGAATATTCTGTCATAACAGTAATACAAATAGATAAAGCGCGCTTTCTATATAACATCCCATAGATATAATCGACAAATTTGAAAGCAAAATCATCTCTTATAATAGATGTCTCATTATTCTTTTCCTTTTACATATTTTTTGAACGTTTTATAGTTGTGCATAAGAGCTAAAAATAAGAATTTGTTTTTTGATCTTGTATAAGATTAATATAGGATCTAAATAAATTGGTATATAATTCGGCTCTATGTATTTTAAACAACATAATAATTTAGTATCGAGCACTAAGAGCCCATAAACGCGGATGGCAATGCGTAAATTTTTACGAACATTAATTGTTCGCGAAAAAATTTTATAAGACATATGCACATATGCCAGGTTTTTTCGCGAACAATTAATGTTCGTAAAAATTTACGCATTGCCATCCGCGTTTATGGGCTCTTAGTGCTCGATACTAAATTATTATGTTGTTTAAAATACATAGAGCCGAATTATATACCAATTTATTTAGAACTACACGTTGAGCTAATTATCGTGTTCTCATTATTTCCACCGATTAATAAGAACGTACAGGAGAAGTATCGGTGTGGGGCTGAATAGCTCAATGGTAAGAGCAGTCGCCCGGCAAGCGAAAGACTCGGGTTCGATTCCCGATTCAGCGACTTCGCCCCGGTATTTTTCCTGTCTACATCTCTCCAGGGGGGTAAAAGGGGTTGTTATAGAAGTCTCAAACCAAGAGAATCTATAACCTGGCATATGTGCATATGTCTTATAAAATTTTTTCGCGAACAATTAATGTTCGTAAAAATTTACGCATTGCCATCCGCGTTTATGGGCTCTTAGTGCTCGATATTAAATTATTATGTTGTTTAATATAGGATATTTTGAGGGTAACCTGTCATAACTTACAATTAGGCGAGCAAGTGCACTTACTATAGGACATTACATAAATATACAAATCAACAAATTCGAATTTATCTCTCATATAGTCATCATTATTCTTTATCTCATAATTTTTTTTCTCACATATTTTTTAAACATCTTATATAGCTGTCTATAGAAGCTATTATCAGTAAGATCTATTTAAGATTAATATAGGATAGTTTCAGGATACCTTATAATAACAGTTTATATATTATAGACGAGATATTATAGACATCAACGCATGCTATCTTGAAAAAAAGCGTTTAATTCACGTTAGTACGTCGTATAGGCATGCGTTATTCGGATTAAAAGCATTTATTTCTAGTTAGTTCAGTAGTTTGCATCATCGCATGCTATTTTGAAAAAAAGCGTTTAATTCTAGTTTGTACGTCGTATAGGCGTGCTTTATTCGGATTAAAAGCATTCATTTCTAGTTAGTTCAGTAGTTCGCATCATCGCATGCTATCTTGAACAAAAGCGTTTAATTCTAGTTTGTACGTTGTATAGGCGTGCGTTATTCGGATTAAAAGCATTCATTTCTAGTTAGTTCAGTAGTTCGCATCATCGCATGCTATCTTGAAAAAAAGCGTTTAATTCTAGTTTGTACGTTGTATAGGCGTGCGTTATTCGGAAAGAAAGCATTCATTTCTAGTTAGTTCAGTAGTTCGCATTATCGCATGCTATCTTGAAAAAAAGCGTTTAATTCACGTTAGTACGTCGTATAGGCGTGCGTTATTCGGATTAAATGCATTCATTTCTAATTAGTTCAGTAGCTTGCATCATCGCATGATATTTTGAAAAAAAGCGTTTAATTCTAGGTTGTACGTTCTATAGGCGTGCGTTATTCGGATTAAAAACATTCATTTCTAGTTAGTTCAGTAGTTCGCATCATCGCATGCTGTCTTGAAAAAAAGCGTTTAATTCTAGTTTGTACGTCGTATAGGCATGCTTTATTCGGATTAAAAGCATTTATTTCTAGTTAGTTCAGTAGTTCGCATCATCGCATGCTATTTTGAAAAAAAGCGTTTAATTCTAGTTTGTACGTTGTATAGACGTGCGTTATTCGAATTAAAAGCATTCATTTCTAGTTAATTCAGTAGTTCGCATTATCGCATGCTATCTTGAAAAAAAGCGTTTAATTCTAGTTTGTACTTTGTATAAGTGTGCGTTATTCGGATTAAAAGCATTCATTTCTAGTTAGTTCAGTAGTTCGCATCATCGCATGTTATCTTGAAAAAAAGCGTTTATTTCGCGTTTGTACGTCGCATGGGCGTGCGCTATCCGTAAAAAAAGCATTTATTTCTAGTTAGTTCAGTAGTTCGCATCATCGCATGCTATTTTGAAAAAAAGCGTTCAATTCTCGATTGTACGTCCTATAGGCATGCGTTATGCGGAAAAACAGCATTCATTTCTAGATAGTTCAGTAGGTCGCATCATCGCAAGCTACTGAACTAACTAGAAATAAATGCTTTTTTTCCGAATTACGCACGCCTATACGACGTACAAATGAGAAATAAACGCTTTTTTTCAAGATAGCATGCGATGATGCGAACTACTGAACTATCTAGAAATGATTGCTTTTTTCCGCATAACGCACGCCTATACGACGTACAAACGAGAAATAAACGCTTTTTTCCAAGATAGCATGCGATGATGCAAACTACTGAATTAACTAGAAATAAATGCTTTTTTCCGAATAACGAACGCCTATACAATGTATAAACGAGAATTCAACGTTTTTTTTCAAGATAGCATGCGATGATGCGAACAACTTTAATAACTAGAAATAAATGCTTTTTTTACGGATAGCGCACGCCTATGCGACGTACAAACGAGAAATAAACTCTTTTTTTCAAGATAGCAAGCAATGATGCGAACTACTGAACTAACCAGAAATTAACGCTTTTTCTCAAGATAGAATGCAATGATACAAACAACTTAAATAACTAGAAATGCTTTTTTACGCACAGCGCACGCCTATGCGACGTACGAACGAGAAATAAACGCTTTTTTTATGAATAGCGCACGCCTATGCAACGTACAAACGAGAAATAAATGCTTTTTTTCAAGATATCATGAGATGATGCGAACGACTGAATTAATTAGAAATAACCGCTATTTCACCGGATAACGAACGACTATGAGACGTAAAATCGAGAAATAAATCCATTTTTTCCGGATAGCGTGTGACGATGCGAACTACTGAACTATTGTAACTAGAAATAAATGCTTTTTTTCCGAATAACGCACGCTTATGCGACGTACAAACGAATAATAAACGTTTTTTTTTTTTCAAGATAGCATTTGATGATGCGAATTACTGAACTAACTAGAAATAAACGCTTTTTTTACGGATAGCGCACGCCAATGCGACGTACAAACGAGAAATAAACGCTTTATTTCAAGATATCATGCGATGATGCGAACTACTCAACTAACTAGAATTAAATGCTTTTTATCTGAATAACGCACGCCTATACGACGTACAAACGAGAATTAAACGCTTTTTTTCAAGATAGCATGCGATGATGCGGACTACTAAACTAACTAGAAATAAACGCTTTTTTCACGGAAAGCACACGCTTATGCGACGTACAAACGCGAGATGTAAACGAGAAATAAACGACCTCCGCGCGGCACGCGACGCACCAAGTCCGTTCACGGCGGTACCTACGACGCGGAGCCGGGCGGTAACTACGACGAGTGGCTGGGCGGTACCTACGACGCGTAGCCGGGCGGTACCTACGACGCGTGGCCGGGCGGTATCTACGAGAGAGCTGTCGGGCGGCACCTAGGGCCTCCGCGCGGCTCGCGGCGCACCAAGTCCGTTCTCGGCGATACTTACGACGTATAGCCTGGCGATATCTTTACGAGAGAGCGGTCAAGCGGCACATACGATATCCGCACGGCTCGCGACGCTCCAAGTCCGTTCTCGGCGGTACCTACGTCGCGTAGCCCGTCGCTACCTACGAGTGGTATCTCGGATGGTTTCTATGGCCTCCGCTCGGCTCGCGATGCACCTAGTCCGTTCTAGGCGGTACCTACGACGCGTAGCCGGGCAGTTACTACGACACGTGGCCGGGCGGTACCTACAAGAGAACGGTCGATCGGCACCTACGGCCTCCGCGCGGCTCACGACGAACCATGTCCGTTCTCGGCGGTACCTACGACGCATAGCGTAAGGTTCGTCTGCATGGCCGTAGCATAAGGTTGTAAGGCGTAAAACTCAAGAAATTGATCAATCACAGTCGAGTATTATCTTAATATTTGACTGTGATTGGTCAATTTCTTGAATCTTACGCCTTACAACCTTAATCTACGGCCACTGTGGACGACCCTAAAGCATCGTCTACAATAGCAGTAGAATTAATGAATTAAAGTTGTAATTCAATAAATTGACCAATCACAGTCGAGTATTCTTTTAATGCTTGAATGTGATTGGTCAATTTCTTAAGATACTGCATTAATCCGTTAATCCTACTGGCATTGTATATGACGTGTTAACCGTTTTCTACAATGAAATTTTAAGGCGTAAGACTTAAGAATTTGACCATTCACATTCGAATATTCTCCTAATACTAGACCATGATTGGTAAATATCTTAAAACTTATGCCTTAAAATCTTATTATAGACGCTACATTAAGCGTCGTCTACAATGAAATTTTAAGGAAATTTCAGGCGTAAGATTTAAGAAATTGACCAATTACAGTCAAGTGTAAAGAGAATATTTGATTGTGATTAGTTAATTTCTTAAGTCTTACGCCTTAAGTCTCCTTAAAATCTCAGTGTAGACGACGCTTCAAGAGTCGTCTACAATGGCCGTAGCATACGGATGTAAGACGTAAAACTCAAGAAACTGACCAATCACAGTCAAGTATGGCCGTGTTCCGAAATTGCTGGCAGTTTATTGCCAATACTGAAAATATATAATATACGTAACGTTCACTATAGAATTTTGCAGTACTGGTAATAATTTCGGAACACGGCTTATGAAGAAAAGCTCAGCTGTGATTGGGCAATTTCTTAAGGCTTAAATTATCTGTTGTAGATCGGGATTAAAGATTCGTCTGCAATGACCGTAGCATAAGGTTGTAAGGCGTAAAACTCAAGAAATTGACCAATCACAGTCGAGTATACTCTTAATATTTGATTGTGATTTGTCATTTTCTTGAGTCTTTCGCCTTACATCTTTATGCTACGGCTACTGTAGAATGGTCTTTAAGCGTCTTCTACAATGAAATTTTAAGTAGTAAAACTTAAGAAACTGACCAATCACAATCGAATATTCTCTTAATACTAGACCGTGATTGGTCAATTTCTTAATACTTATGACTTAAAAACTAATTATAAACGCTACATTAAGCGTCGTCTACAATGAAATTTTAAAGAGAATTAAGGCGTAAGATTTACGATATTGACCAATTACTGTCAAGTATTAAGAGAATATTCGATTGTGATTGGTCAACTTCTTAAGTCTTACGCCTTAAGTCTCCTTAAAATTTCAATGTAGACGATACTTCAAGAGTCGTCTACAACGACCGTAGCATAATGTTGTAAGACGTAAACCTCAGGAAATTGACCAATCACAGTCAGGTATAGCCGTGTTCCGAATTGGTGCATCGCGAGTCGCGCGGAGGCCGTAGGAGCCGCCAGATCGCTCTCTCGTAGTTACCGCCCGGCTCCACGTCGTAGGTACCGCCGTGAATGGACTTGATACGTCGCGTGCCGCGCGGAGCCCATAGAAGCCGCACGAGATACCACACGTAGTATCGCCCGGCTACGCGTCGCAGGTACCGCCGAGAATGGACTTGTTGCGTCGCGAGCCGCGTAGAGGCCGTAGGTACCGCCCGACCACGTGTCGTAGGTACCGCCCGGCTACGCTTCGTAGGTACAGCCGAGAACGGACTTGGTGCGTCGCGAGCCGCGCGAAGGCCGTAGAGGTTATCGTCGGTTCATCTGATAAAGCATCCGATAGATTGGATATACGCGGCATCGATAAACGCTTCGTCTTCGATCGTTTCTTCTTTTTCGATGTCGCATCCTCCTCCTCCTCCTCCTCCTCCTCCTCCTCCTCCTCCTCCTCCTCTTCCTCCTTGTATCGCTTGATGGGTAACGTTTTAATTATAGCGTCAGCGTTACTCTCCGGCTGCTTTTTCACCGCGATTGCGCTGGAGTTGTTGACGATCTTTTGCAGTGACTCGTTAATAGGCCTAAAATGGGTCGTGACCGCGATATCTTCGTCGATCTTACAGGTCTTCAAAGCGCGATGTTTCTTGCGGATCGATTCGCTCGTTTTCTCAATCTCCCGCACAATCTTTTCACGCTCGCGAATATTATCGCTTCCAGCCATGTTGACGGAATATCGAGCATTTGACCCCTCTCGACGGTATGTCGACAGCGACTAATCGTTTCGCGGTATCGCGAACACGTTAAATCCTTTACTGTATCGCCCGTTCGTAAGCGCGCTGTCCTTATTAATCACTAGGAATCCGTACTTTTTGCTGCCAACAAGTACGGCATAATTCACCGAAATCTTCGTACGGCATGTCGGTATTCACGTTATCGTTGTACACGTGTTTCAAATTTGTACCGTTCTGTTTGAACAAATCAGCAGGTTGGCGTTGTCGCGTATAAGATGTTTTGGTATTCTTGCGTACGTCTGACAAAGATTGAAGCAGTCGACGTTCGAGTGACGACCCATTGAGAAGTACTCTCTTATTGTATCTTGCTTGTCGCACGCCATCGAAGACAAAAATCGAGTTTGGACGTGTCTCGCTCAGTGGAATGACGTCACTGTTATTCGAGAACGTAAGGTAGCCGATTTCGTCAATTGGCGTCAATAAATTCTCCAGATACCGATATTTCGGCTGTTGCAGTGACTTCGAGTACACGTACACGTTCTCGAAACGTACACCGTGTGGACTTTCCAGTAGACTTATCAGAACGTTGGTTTTACCACAATTCGAGGGACCGCAAACGATCGCGCGTATAGTAGTCGGTAGCATCGTACCGTGTCTGCGCATCTCCGCGTTGTCCCCCATCGATCGTAATCTGTCGTCGCAATTCGTCACGCGTATCGTCAAAGGCTGTCGTACGAACCGCATGTTTTCTGTTTCGAACCAATTTTGCGAATGATTGCGAGGAGGAGACCTTTTATAGAGGTGTCTCGACACGAAACCGCTCAGTATCAAAAATGTTTCTCCTTCTGTCGGACGAGAGAGACATTCTCAAGCTTACCGCCAAACAACTGCAGTATATCCCAAAGATTCTTTTACTGCAAAATTTCGGTGATTACGTGGAACGATTGTGGGACAAGCTTCCAGAATATATAAAGGCTGATCCGGAGGTTCGACAATATCGTTCGTGCATGCGACATTACAACCAGCCGTGGCAGCGAACGCACATCGACGGTCCGCCTCCGTTGATAAAAGATTGCGACGTATGTCAGCGAGAATCGTAAGAGGTAGCGGTCTCTTAAATCATGCGATAAACGCGCTTCCGATCGAATTCCATATTCCCGGCTATCAGTTTTGCAGTCCAGGCACACGGTTACAGAAGCGATTAGCCAGAGGCGATCGAGGTATAAATTTATTGGACGCGGCGTGTCGCGAACACGATATAGCGTACTCTTGGAGAAACGATCTCACCGAGAGACACGTGGCGGATACTCGCCGAGAAAGCGCGAAATCGTACCGGTGCGAGAGATTCGACTCTCGGTGAAAGAGCCGCAGCCACAGCTGTCTGGGCGGCGATGAAAGTCAAGACGAAGCTCGGTATGGGCCTGAAGAGGACGAAGACGAAGAAGAAAACTGCGAAGGAACGGATACTTCCGGTAGCGAAATGCGGCGGCGTATTGCCGATTCTACCAATGCTGGGTGCGCTCGGATCCCTGATTGGCGGAGCAGCGGGTGTAGCGAAGACGGTGAACGACGGAAAAGCCGCGCAACGTCAGATGCAAGAGATGCTACATCACAATCGCGCCATGGAAGGTCGCGGATTATATCTCGCTCCTTACAAACACGGACGAGGAGTCTCAACGAGAAAAAAAAAACGACAAAGAAACGTTAAAAATGCCGCAGGGCGCAACTACCAACGTACAATTGCTACAACTGGCGAAACGTATGCGCATTCCATATTTTAGAGGCGTTTTCATGCGCAACTCTTTACCGATCGGTGGTATTTGTCAAAATGAGAACGGCATCGTAAATTTAGATAGCGTCGAAGGATCGGGTACTCATTGGGTAGCGTACGCAAATCGCGTTATATATTTCGACAGTTTCGGCAATCTTCGATCACCGATCGAATTGGTGCGATATTTCGGACAAAACGTAACGAAGATACAGTACAATCACACATCTGTTCAAACTTACGATCAGAGCATCTGCGGACAATTGTGCTTGCAATTTTTTCGAACGGTCGATGCGTACGAATTTAAAGACGGATATCGCGCTATTTAACTCAGTATTCGTTAAACAGTTTCGTCGACATGTCTATGACATTCACGTTGACTGGGAAGAGTAGCGTTCTCGCGGCAAACTTCTTTCCCACTGTAGATTTGAGCGACGATGAATACGAACTCGGTCTAACGGATTTTGAGACTTATCACACAATACCGAACGTGAATTCTTCGAATAATAAATTTTATTTTGGTAAAGACGACGCGGAAATTACGATTCCCGAGGGATCGTACGAATTGCGAGATATACATGAATTTTTGAAACGTGCAATTTCACAGAAACATTGCGATAAGAAACACATTGACGGCGGTAACTATGAAGATGGTGAACATCCGATAGTGCTCCGCATTAATTACAATACGATGAGGAGCGAGATCAAATGCGCATACAGATTAAACTTTAGCAAACCCGACAACATTGGATCGCTGCTAGGATTCTCGAATCGTATTCTCGAGCCGGGAAAATGGTACGAATCGAACATGCCGATTAACATTATCAACGTTAATATTATCTGCGTAGAATGTAACGTGACCGCGGGCGCGTACAACAACGGAAAAATAGTTCGTACGATACACGAATATTCACCGAGGATACCGCCGGGATAGATAAGATATCGCAAACGCCGGCGCAGACCATTTACCTGCCGATCATCGCGCGGAGCATTATTTATCAGCAGTCAATCACATCTAACACACACTCACACACACACACACACACGCACGCACGCACGCACGCACGCACGCACGCGAGCACGCACGCACGCGAGCACGCACGCACACACACTGTTGATAAACAAAATAAAATCGCACTCTCTTATTCCCGACTTAATTTTCTATTTAAATATATCATTAATTTTCGTAGAAAGTTATGACCATAGACATAGTAAGTATAGACCGAGCATCCATGTATAAGCATTAAGCATACGAAAAGAAAGACAAAAGATGTAAGATGAGTTTCTTTCTCTTTTCAATGCCAGAGAAGTGGGGAGCACTTCTCCACATCTCCTCTTGCCGGTTCGTCATGGAGGGGCGAGGAGATGAGGAGAAGTACTCCCCACTTCTTCGACATTAAAAAGAGAAGAACTCATCTTACATCTTTTGTCTTTCTTTTCGTATGCTTAACGCTTATAGAATGGATGCTCGGTCTATACTTACTATGTCTATGGTTATGACAACTATTTTACACAATTTTTTTTAATACAGCAATTTTTTATTAAAATAATTTTTTGTAAAATTGTTTTATACAATAATGTTTTACTACTGAGATGACTCGACTTCTTTTTTTTACCTTTTTTTGAAAAGGTAATTTTTTTAGGATATCACTAATTTTTGTAGACAATTAAGAAATAACTATTTTGCACATTAACTTTGTTTAATGTAACATTTTTGTACTTTAAATAATACTATGTCTTGTACATAAAACAGTTTTTTACAATAACATAAAATTTTTTACAATTTAATATTGATACATGATTAACTTTTTTATACTTTTTAAAAAAGTAATTTTTGAGAATATGTTAAATATCCAAATAAATAAGCAAAGAATCTGCCATCAGCCCCGTCATTTCATTAAAATATGACGATCTTCTCTACTTAATATACTTTTTGCAAACTTCGTAAAGTTAATATATTAAGGCCGCAGCACACACTTTTGCATAAGCGCATAACCATAAGGATAAGAAAATTGATTGGTTCATTTTCTTATGCATATACTTGGGGACCAATCAATTTCCTTATGCTTATGGTTATGCGCTTATGCAAAAGTGTGTGCTGCGGCCTTTAACAAAGCTATATTCTTCAATTAATTCCAGGTGAAGTTCACTTTAATAAAATTTTAATTTTAGGTTTAGTTACAAACCTTCGACATTTTCAATGAAGAAAAGTCGTCTCTAAATAACCTTAGAAATCTATTATTAATGTTACTAGATGTGATAGTGCAGGAAACTGCATATAGAATGAGTTTTATTTCGTGTACCCATTTTTTTTGTGCGAGGGATTACTGCCCAGGTAGCAAGCACACGTTATTTTGACGTCCCAAACTAGTCATTTTTGGTCATATGTTGTCAAAATGACTGATTATTGTTACATGACTTTATATTGACGTCTTGCTATAACATTATTTTGACGTGATTTTTCAGTCATGAAGTGACGATTATTTTATTATGAATGTCATTAGTTAGTACATCGATCCCATAAAAAAAATCTTTTAAAATTTTTTATATGACATGACTTATTTCGCAATCAGACTTTTTATATATTTATATATATATATGGCGATTCGAGCGCCATCTGTCTTACAGTACGCATCGTCTTTCTTTCGCTTGTGACCTAGCAGCTAATTTCAGTGCGACATTTCTTTTATAACTCTGTGCAACTGCTTTTGTTTGCCTCATTCTCTGCTCGGATCCTTTTCGAGTCACCAAAAAGTGAGACCCAGACGCGTTGACGCTTACATCAGCATTTCTGCGTGTTGCACGCTACACGCGGCTTCGGCCGCCATCTTTTTCGTGGCAGTACATTCCTGTCCGCAATGTCGGAACCCGACCCTGGCGAATCTTTCCTTTTTTCCCAACCTTCCCTTTCCTCTCCTTCTCACTCTACATTATATAATAAGGAAACAGAGCTTGCTGTTAAAATTCTTAACGATATTTCCAGTTCGTTTCCACCCATCCCCCCCTCGGATGATGATGGTCTCATAACGGACGAGGAAACAATGGATCTGGACAACTCGTCGATCATTGTAACAAAGGTATCCACTCCTCGTGTGGATCCAAAGGACTTGACTTCGGTGACTAAGCTAACAAAAGAATCAGAAACATATAGAAGTTCAACCGTGGTAAGTCCCAGTGAAAATGCGACAGTTCGAGGTGGTTCTCTCTCCTCTAACCCTCCTTCTACTTCCCTTCCTGTCCCCCCTCCCTCTTCTATCAAACCATCTTTTAATCGTAAGCGTTCCTCCAGTGCGGACGACTCTACGAACTCCCCCACCACAAGTACTTCAAATGAAAATTGTGCTAAAAAACTTCAGAAGACTGACTTTTCCTTAACTATTTCCGAGGCTTCCATGGCCAACAAATATGAGAGCAACGCTCAAGGCCCTTTTGATGTCATTATACAATCCATTGACAACTCTTCGCTCCACCCCCTCACCGTCGGCAAGATTGTCACGGGAATTTTTAAACTCGATCTCATCGAAATTAGAAAAATGGGGTATTCCAAGATCCTAGTTCAGCTGAAATCCAGCAAAGCAGCTAATCTACTAGTTAAGCACCCTATTCTTAAGGATAAATCTTTAATTGCTTACATTCCTACTTTCAGAACACACAGACAAGGAATTATTCGTGGTGTTCCTCTTGACCTCTCCAAAGAAGAGATTATTAAAGAAATTATCTCGCCTTTTGAGATTTCTTCTGTACGTAGACTCAACCGCAAAGCCTCTAATCCAAGTAGCTCTTCTGAGGTAAACTACGTGCCTTCTAAAACTATTGCTTTAACATTTAAAGGACAAACACTCCCCAAGTAACACTCCATCTGTTTTGTCAGATATGAAGTCCACCCCTTTGTGGCCAAAGTCCCCTCCTGCTCGTCCTGTCTACGACTTGGCCATTCTCACACTCAATGCAAAAGTAGCGCTCGTTGCTCCCACTGCGGAGAAGATAGGCATGCGGACAATACACAATGCCCCAAGTCCAGTCTCCCCCCTACCTGTGCGAACTGTCACGGACCACACAAACCCAGTGATCCTTCATGTCCGGAATTATTCAAACAAAAACAGATAAGGGAGCTCGCTGCCCAACGCAACATCCCTTTCATTGAAGCGAAAAATATTATCCACAATTTTAACGGTCGTCTTCAAGATAACCCTCAGCTTGACTTCCACAATTTTCCCGAACTATCCTCTTCCTCCGCATTTAACTTTTCCCCTCAGTCCTTCTCTCCCCCCCTGGTATCCTCTCCCCCCACGCCCTCTTCTCCTTTAAGGTCTTTCGCGCAAGCTGTCCAATCCCTACCTCACAATTTCTCCCCTCCCTCTCCCATTCTCCCGCCACCCGTTCCCTTTTTAAACACCCCTTCCTCTTCTCCTCCCTCTCCCCCCTCCAGAACATGCTACTCAACATTCACAACTCCGCTAAAAACGCTAGGCACACCCTCCCCGCAAAGAACAACCGCATGAATAAAACTTCCTCTCCCCCCGCCCACTCATCCCCTCATCACCTCCTGTTGTCTCCTAACGGCAGACAATCTCAGTCCACTCCTGGTATTGCCCTCAACCCCTCCCCCTCTCCCCTCTATCCCCCCTCGCTCCCTCCCAATCTCCTCCTCCTTATTCCTTTCCTCTTTCCTCTCCTTCCCCTCCCCCCACTTCCTCTTCCTCTCTTCTTTCTTCTCTTAAAACCTTCTTCAACTTCCTCATCGAAAATCACTCTCCTCTCTTACACTCTCTCGGCATTCTCGATATCATCCGTACTCTTCTCTCTCTTCTCTCCGTCTTTCAAATATAAATCACTATAATGACGCCCTCAGCTGATTTGCAAGCCAATTCCCCCATAAATATTCTTCAATGGAATTGCCACTCTATTGCAAATAAAATCGATCTCCTCCGTAGATCAGCTCTCGATCTCGGCCTCCACATCATCGCCCTGTCTGAAACCTGGCTCAAACCCTCTCAGTATCTCTCGATAAAAGATTTTCATATTCTCAGGAAAGATGGAGATACCCGTAATATACGATACTCTGGAGGATTATTACTTGCCGTCAACAAACACATTCCTTTCAAATTAGTCCCCGACCCCTTCTCTATCCAAGGTAAACTAGACTCAATGGGAATCATCATCTCCCTCGTACAAGAGCCTCTTCTTATACTTTCTATTTACAGATATCCTCAATACTCTTTCTCCATCGAGGAATGGAACGAGCTATTCCATTATTGCTCTTCTTTCGCTCATTCTGTGATCCTTCTGGGCGATTTTAATGCTCGCCACTCTTCCTGGGGATGCGAAAGAAATAACTACCCCGGCATCTCTTTATGTAACTCAGCTTCTTCCCTTTCTTTTAGATGCATCAACGATGGAACTCCGACTTTTCTCTCTCGCCCCAACCAGGCTAAATCTGCTATCGATCTAGCCTTCATTTCTTCTCCCTTCTTCTTTAACGTAAAATGGAAAGTGCTTGAAGATTCTCTAACCAGCGATCATTTTCCTACTCTTTCTTCTATTGACTGCTCCTACTTAAAGCGCCCTTTTTTTTCTTGTAAACTTAAATGGTCTGACTCGATCAAAAAATCTTTCGCGGAAGCCCTCTCAACCAACTTCCACGACCTCTCATCCTCTCTCCAGAACCCTTCCCTTTCCCCTAATGAAAGACTTAACATCCTCACCTCCTCTCTGTTAAAATTTCATCCCTCTCATCACAACAACAATCATAACAGCAAAAACAAAAACAACAGCAAGTCCCCCCGCACCTCACCTCCCTCCTCTCCCGCTCCCCTTAATCCCTCCTCTCATTCCTCCTCCAACCCTCCAGTTCCTTGGTGGAACGAAGACTGTGATAAAGCCATTTCAGAGAGAAAACTAGCTCTCCTTCTCTACAAGGCCTTTCCATCGGTCTCCAATTTCACAGAACTCCAGAGACAAGAAGCCATCACCAAACGAACTCTTAAAAGAGCAAAGAAAGCCGGATGGCATTCCTTCTGCGCCTCTCTTTCTCACACTACTTCTATCTCCAAGCTCTGGTGCATGATCAAACGCTTCAAACGCAGACACCTTGGACTCCTTCCTTCTCCTCCATCTTCAAACTTCGAAACTCCTCCTTCTATTCAACACTTAATCGACTCTCTTTGTCCTCCTTCCTCACTCCACAAAGTCTACCGTTCATTAGCTGATTTTTCCCCCCTTGCTTCCTTCCTTCCCCCCTGCACTATCTTTAATGATCCCTTCTTTCTAGATGAACTCCGCATAGTAATAATAACCTTAAAATCCGTTCATCTCCTGGCCTGGACAGGATTGATTACCAGCTCATCTCTCTACTTCCCATACACTATCTCGAGATCCTTATTAACATTCTTAATAGTATCCTTGACCAGGGAATCTTCCCTTCGTCGTGGTCGCACTCCCTGGTCTTTCTGATCCCCAAAAGCTCTCCTAACAAATTTCGCTCGATCTCCCTCACCTCCTGCTGCCTGAAACTCTTGGAAAGACTGATCTTGTCTCGGCTGGACTGGTGGATTGAAAGGCATCATGTTCTTCCCCCTTACCAATCTGGATTCAGAAAGAGTAGGTCGTGTCAGGATAACCTTGGCATCCTCTTTTCTGAAATCTACAAAGGTTTTGCTAAAGGACATGTTACCATCTGCACTTTCCTCGATATAACCGGAGCGTTCGATAATGTCATCCCTAATTTATTAATCGAAGATCTTGAAACTATAGGCATTCCACCAAAAATTTGTCTTTTTATATACAATCTCATTTCATGTAGAAAATTACAATTCGTCATCAACGGAACACTATCCAACGTTTATTACTCATACAAGGGCGTCCCTCAGGGATCTATTTTAAGCCCCCTTCTATTTAACATATACGTCTCTAAGATCCGTAACTACATATCCAAAGACTGTCAAATTGTACAGTTTGCCGATGACATCGCGATATTTATTTCCTGTCCCGTCTCTCAAATCAAATCCTCCAGTAAAAAACTCGAAACATCCCTTGTTAAACTCTCTAACTTCCTTAGCTCCAAAGGTCTAGACATTTCGCCTGAAAAATCTGCACTCATGACTTTCTCAAGAACCAAATCCACCCCTCCAGCGCCTCTTATTGTGCTTAACGGACATACGATCAGATCTGTCTCATCATTCAAATTCTTAGGTGTCTTCCTTGACTCTAAGCTCCTCGGACATCCTCATATCAACTATCTGACTCAAAAAGCTAATAAACTTATCTGTGTTATCAGATCGCTGTGCGGTACTTGGTGGGGCTCTGATCCGAAACTCCTCCTTGGTATCTACAAATCCGTTATTAGAGGAAGCATTGAATATGGCTGCCAGTTTCTCCCCGTTAACCATTCTTCTAAAATCATCAAACTAGAAAAGATCCAGAGGAAAGCCATAAAAATTTGCCTCGGTTTGAGATCCTCAACTCCATCCAATGTGGTTCTCGCAGAATCTGGCATTCCACCTCTTAAGCTCCGCTGCATTCTCCTCTCAGAAAGATACATTCTCAGGTCTCTTGCCTCTTCCAACAACCCCATCATTGATTCACTCTACGATCTGCAACTATCTCTTCTTAATAGAAACAACCAACATTTCTCTATCAACTTTCCCTTATATCACGCTTTTCTCAAAATCAAAAAATATAAATCTTACATTTCCTCCTTCGAGGGTCCTCCTGTTTACAACTTCCCATATCAATCTTCTATTTACCTACCGAAAACTGTATTCACTCCCAAAAATCTTGTCGACCTTCTTAAGAAATCCCCCTTCCCCCAAATCGCTTTTATGTCCTCCCTTAACGAATTCATTTCAGATCGTACGAGCTTTTACACCGATGCCTCCAAATCTCTTTCAGCCATATACGTGGGCTTTTCGATTTACTCTCCTTCTCTCAAAACCCAAAAATTGTATAGGATTACTTCATATGCTTCCATATTCACAGGAGAAGCTCTAGCCGTCTTTTTTTCTATCGAGATCATCATCTCCCAACAGATTCGTTCCGCATCTATCTTTACCGACTCGCGCAGTGTCGTCGAGGCCTTAACATCACTGAAACCCGGCAGAGAACTCAGTCATCTTATCTTTGCCATCAAGGACAAACTTAGGATGGCTGAGTCCTTCCATCTCGATATTACTATTGTCTGGATCCCTGCTCACGTAGGGATCCTAGGTAACGAAACGGCCGATCTCCTGGCTAAAAGAGCAATCAGTACGGGTGTAACTCTTTCTAACACCATACCCTATTCCGACCTCTTCTATCTCTCAAATGAAAGTCTCAAAACTTCCTTCTTAAACTGTCTCTCTAATGCATCTACAGGAAAAAATTATTTTAGACATTATTCTTCTCCCCCTTTCTACCCGCCCTGGTTCTACAACTCTGGGCTTGAGAGAGAGAGAATCACCACCATCTGTCGTATGCGTGCTGGGCACTACAATCTTAATGCCAACCTCTTTAAATACAAAATAGTCGCATCCCCCCTCTGTTGCTGTGGATGTCCACAACAGGACATTGAACATATCCTATGGGAGTGTCCTTCACTCGCTTCGAACCTCGCCTTCTCTCTTCTCTACAAGCCACACTCAAAAAACCTCCTCCCTATCATCTAATCTCTCTCTTAAAAGATCCGTCTCCTTCTATTGTCAACTCTGTTTTTTCCTTCTTACACTCTCACAATCTCAAAATTTAAATTCATCATGATTTCTGACCTCCCTTCCTCGCCTACAAAATTCTATATATATAACACATATTCCTCCTTCCTAGGCTTCATCCTCTACTCCATAGAAACTGAAACTGAAACTGTAAAACTGAAAAACTGAAAAACTGGACAAACTTTAGCTGCATATAAACCAGTCAAACAAAATTGGAAACCGAACCTAACGCATCAATCTTGAAACAACTTACCTCTGGCCGTAAGGGTCCGGATAGACCTGGCGCCACGAAATCTTAGAAGAAGAAGATATATGTGGCGTTCTGCCATACGCCACACAGGCGTAACGGCGTATAGCGCCGAGCGCCTGAGCGCACGGCAACCTAGGCGCGCAAACTAGTGCGCGGGAGCGCGAGCAGACATGCACCGATCTTCGCGCAAGTGAGATCCGGCAGGACCCGTATATAAGGCCGACCGCGGAAAGCCGAAATCGAATCTCAACTCGCAAGTCGCTACGAACGGATAAACCGCTCACAAGACGAACAAGCTCGAGTGTTCTTTTGGAGTTTGGACCTGACCAAACTAACTGGCACTAAGCACATCCGGACAACAGCGTACCATCCAGAAGCGAACGGAATGGTGGAGAGGTTCCATCGCCAACTGAAGGCCGCAATTAAATGCTACGAGACAGAGGAATGGACCCAAGTACTACCCGTCATACTACTCGGCATCAGGGCAGCCTGGAAGGAAGATGTAAACTCCACTCCAGCAGAAATGCTATACGGAGAGCCAATACGCCTTCCAGGACAGTTCTTGGATAGCAGCAGTTCGCCCAGGCAAGGAGAGGAAGACACTCTAGTGACAAGGCTGAGGAAGGCAATGATCCGACTACAACCAACAGTCAAGCATCATCGCCAAAAAGACCACCTCGTCTTCAAAAAGATGGAGACGGCATCACACGTGTTCGTGCGACACGATGCACCAGCCGGAGCTCTTCACTTGCTATACGACGGACCATTCGAAGTACTGAACCGAAGCGACAAAACGTATAAAATCCGAGTCAGAGGGAAGGCTGTCAACATCTCAGTCGACAGATTGAAGCCAGCCTACATCTTGGACGAAACGCCAACCCACGAGATGCCAAAGACTGACCCGGAAGCGACATCCAAGACGACAAGAGCAGGACGAACAGTACGCCAACCAGTACGCCAGATTCACAGCCAAATAGGACCAACTCTACCACAACCAGGGGGGTCCTGTGGCGTTCTGTCATACGTCGGGCTCAGGCGTAACGGCGTAAGCGCCGAGCGCCTGAGCGCACGGCAACCTAGGCGCACAAACTAGTGCGCGGCAGCGCGAGCATACAGGCGCCGATCTTCGCGCAAGTGAGATCCGGCAGGGCCCGTATATAAGGCCGACCGCGGAAAGTCGAAATCGAGTCTCAGCAAGTCGCTACGAACGGATAAACCGCTGACAAGACGAACAAGCTCGAGTGCTCTTTTGGAGTTTTGGAACTCCCCGTAACCGGCAGGTCTCGCCATACTTCTCCAGCGGAGCCGCATACCTCGGTCGACGCCTCGATCACCAGGAGCCATACGACAACAGCCGATGAGCGGAGGAGCCGAACCGGAGAGACGAGTTTCCTTCGAGCTCCTGCCTTGGAAGCTGCAGCCGATCGACCTGGAGCCATCCAGATTCACCAGGCCACCTCGACAACTTCTGGAAGTCTGGGACGTGCGCATCAGTAGGTACACATCGCCAACTGGACACTGGACAGTACCAGGAGCCCTCTCGCCTCTACCGCCTTCACCACCTGGCAGATCCACCAAGGCGACGCAGACTGCAGTGACGAGCAGAGTGCACCGAAGCACCCAGGTGACGCCTCTACCTCCGGCGACCACCGAACAAGGCACGCAGTCGGACTCGGACTGGGAGACGTCAACGCAGACCGCAGCCACGCAGACCGAGCCAGCTGCAGTGGACGAAAACAACAATCGTCCTAGGAATAAAGTGGACGCCAATAACAACCGTCCGAAATTCAAGCACTATACGAAGACCCTGCCAAGCCTATGTTACAGGGAGCACCTGTAATTTAAAACGGCCCTTTTCAGGGCCCCCTGTAAACGCCTGCAAATACAAACGGTCCTTTTCAGGGCCTATGTAAATACTGTAAATATACGTAGTTAAACTTTGATAAGTGTAGTCACTCCGAGGCGCACCTAATACTCTCCTGCGGCACCACCTCTCCTGTCAAAAAATTCAAGAACGCGAAATTAAGGCGGATACACAACGAACGAACCGCCATATATATATATATATATATATATATATATTTATTTATATATATTTATATTTATATATTTATATATTTATATTTATATTTATTATATATTATATTTTTATATTTATTATATTATATTTATGAAATAGAGAGATGAATTGAAAAGTTTAATATTACTGGCAATAACGAAAGAAATATTACTGAGATATTACTGAAACAGTCAAAATTATTAACTGATTCTTCCTATAAAATATCACTGATTTACAGCGCTGTACTTATAATTACTGTAATCAGTGATTATTTACTGTTTTTCAGTGATAATACACTGATTCACTTTTAGAGAGTGCTTTATTCGACAACATTATTAAATATATTATTATGCTAAGAGAAAGACGTCAAAATGCGGTACATGTCATGATGTCAGGAATCTGTGACATTAGATCGTCACTTTTACGTCATAAAAACGTCAATTCGTGACGTCAAGAATAGTCAGTGAATGACCAATTTGAAACGTCAAAATGACGTGTGCTTGCTACCTGAATGATTGCAATTGCAATAAATTAATCGATATATAGGTAGCAATTATTTGGATAAGTATTACATTCGATATGCATGGTCGATTCAAATAATTGATCTATAGGTATTACTTTCCGATTCACACATGAGGCGCATAAAGTGACAGAAAATGTATAATATGCGTGACATGAACTATACATTTTCTGTCACTTCATGCGCATCATGCGTGAATCGGAAAGTATATTATGTACCGATCAATTCATTCCAATTACAGTCGGTAATTTCTCGCATGATGCAAAAAAATTATACATCTCTCATCGTCACGAGAACACAACGCCTCTTTCGTCAAACGTGCGAACCGTACAAGAAAAATATGTAAAAAATGTAGTATAGCTAGCCACGACCAAGACGGTGACGTTTCTTAATTAAAAAGTTTCACATTGAAACTTTGCATCGTTATATTTCTGCTTATAGAGCAACAATAGAGCAAAAATAAAGACACTTTTCTCATATAAATCGAATCCTAGCAATTGATTAATTTCGTTTAATATTTTTTTCTATTTTTCTATTTTTCTATTTTTTACAAATTGTATTATTAGTATTACTTAATTTTAATTTTTCCCGTAGCATTTCATCGGAGCATCGTGTGGTTCGTATATTAGGCAGACGATACGCATTGACAGCTACGGAATTCAAATTCCTCGAAATTGGTATCAACGTGGGTCCGCCGAGTTACGTGGAGATTGTCATAGGAAATCATCGGGGAAAGGAACTGATATTATCTTTCGATACGTGGAAGGGACTCTGCGAGCAACGTCGCAATATTTTAAATCTCCTTCGACTCTCACGACATCTACAATTTTATAAGCGTTGGACCGTTAACAGTGCGAGTTCGTACAATTAACAACGCTAAACTCATAAGTCTCGAATCTTCAAACGTATGCATGATGATGGTCGAATCGACGTTACACCGTATGTTCGATCTCGATCAATGCATAGATGTAACTTTTGATCGATTAGATAAAATTATCCAAACAGTCGATGTCAAATTTACGCAATTCTCCAATATCGCGTCCACTGTAACGGATCCTAAAAAAGTATCAAATGTAATACGCGCGAGTGACGCTTTCAACAAGCATCAACTCGTCGATTGCGAGCTGGCGGCTTTAGCTTTTAGTTCATATAATATGTAAGACAAGAAAATATATAAAAACATGAATAAAGAGTTTTAAGTTTACTATATCATGGTGTACTTTCTTTGCGTTTGCCCATCCCAGCTTTCATGCTCCTTGCGAGAGAGTTATCATGAGAGAGCAAACACTAGGAAAGAAAGAGAGATAAGGATACGTCGAACGAAAAAATCTAGAATTACTTATATCGGGGGTGAGGGATGTACCGCGAAAGCGCAAAGCGACCCAACATCGGCGCTGATATTCGAGCGGCGGAAGCAAGGGTACAAAGCAGCCGAACGGCGCTGATATGTTAAAAATTCTTCCAAGAAAAAATCGCGGAAGACGATTCTGGGAGGTGTTTATATTGTTTGTTTATATTGTTTATAAATTCGCATGCTGCGTAATTCAATGAGAGAGAGATAAGGATACGTCGAACGGATAAAAAATCTAGAATTACTTATATATCGGTGGGAGTGGAGGTGGGTACCTATATTGGTGGCGAGGGAGGGGGGTGGGGTGTACCGCGAGAGCCATTTTGTTTTGCAAAAACATGTTCCAACACGTTAGGATATGTAAGACAATATTGCTTAAGGAATATCGCTGTTTATATTGTTTATAAATATTTTATCAACCGGGCATGTAATATAATATTGCGATAAAACATCTAACATGCGCCGCCTCCGAAATCCCCTCCGTCCCGCGTGACGTCATTCCCCCGCGCCACCGTAATCCCCGCGCGCCTCACCCCCCCTGAGAGGACCTGATTTAGAACCCGCCTATATATCCTACTGATGATACTGATATAATTAGAAATGCTCACAATTCAACTACAAAAACTTTATTAAATAACAATATTACTTTCTCTATACCTAGCACATCAAATAATATATTGATAAAAGTAAAGATGCAAATCGTAATGAAAAAGTTCTTTAAAAAAAAGATTTGTAAATATTAATACATCTTATACTACTCAATTACAAAATATCATAGAGTATTACATAGGAAAAATGAATATATGTTGTGTACATTGTGGTGCAAAACATTTTAATTTTGAAAATGTAGCTAATAAGGGTAATTCATTTAACGATTGTTGCAGTCATGGTTCTGTTATGTTAGACTCTTTACTACAACCTCCGTATGAACTTTATGAATTATTTATTGGAAATCATTCAAAATCAAATCATTTTTATAATCGTATTCGTGGTTACAATAACACATTTCGCGTCGTTTAATGCAAACATCAGATTTTAGTGCGTAAAGACGTGGACTTTATTGTTTTAAAATTCAAGGACAAATTTATTATCAAATTAATACTGTATTGTATCCTTCACCTAATGAAATGCCAAGTTATGGTCAACTTTTTATTGTGGATAATAATGAAGCGACAGTGTGTCGGTTACATCGAAATTCTAATCTTGATAAAGAAATTTCAATAGATTCAATAGATAATACAATGCGTACGAATAATATCTTTGCAGAATCATATCGAATGATGCATGAATTCAAATGCAACAACAAATAACTGAAAATAATAATATATGTGAGTTACAATTGGGATTTTTGACAAAGAAAGGCATTGATCGTGGCCGATACATACAATGTGCAAAGAGTAAATGAAGTTGCAGCTATTTTTTCTACTACGGCAAATGGTGAAATTCCGGAAACTTATGTAACAATATATAACAAAAATAATAAAACATTACAATAAGTCAATACAATGAATCCAAATGTAGAACCATGGATTTATCCATTATTCTATCCATATGGTAATCAAGGATGGTATGATAATTTATAACGTAAGAATTGTAATAAACGAGTAAGTGGAGCTGCATATGTAAAATATCGCATAGCTATATGTGATAATTTTAATATTTTCATTATGGGAATACGATTATTTCAACAATGGCTTGTTGATAGTTATATAAAAATTGAAAAAGATCGAATTAATTATTGTAAACAGAATCACAAACAATTACGAGCTGATAATTTTCAAGGATTAATTGATTATTTAGCAAACACCGCCAGTAATAATAATGCTCATATTGGAAAAATGATTATACTTCCATCGACATTTGTAGGCTCATCGCGTAATATGTTGCAACATTATCAAGATGCGATGGCTATTGTTCGGAAATATGGAAAACCAAATGTCTTTGTTACTATGACTTGTAATCCAAATTGGCGCGAAATTAAAGAAAATTTACTTCCAAATCAACAACCTGCAAATAGACCAGATATATGTGCTCGAGTATTTAATATAAAAAAAGATTTAATCGATATTATTGTTAGACAAAAAATTTTTGGTGATGTTTTGGCATGTGTTTATGTAATAGAATTTCAAAAACGTGGATTGCCACATATACATTTGTTGATTACCTTAAAACAGAATTATAAAATAGCAAATGCTGAAATAGTTGATAAATTTATTTCTGCAGAAATTCCTGAGTCTAATGAAAATAAAAGTTTACATAATATTGTAATGAAACATATGATTCATGGACCATGTGGAGATTGATGTTTGATAAATAATAAATGCTCGAAACATTTTCCAAAACCATTTCAATCTGAAACAATTATGGATGAAGATGGTTATCCGCAATATCATTGAAGAAATAATAGATTGCTATACGAAAGACCTGGACGATATGTTGTTGATAATCGATATGTTGTTCCATTTAATCCAACGCTCTTACTTTTATTCAATAGTCATATTAATGTTGAAATAGTTTCGAGTATACGATCTGTAAAATATTTATATAAATATATTTATAAAGGTCATGATTCTGCATCCGTAGTTATTGGAGAAAATGTAGATAAAACTATAAATCATGATGAAATTCAAGATTTTATTGAAGCTTGGTGTGTTGGACCCGTGGAAGCATCTTGGCGTATTTTAAGTAAACCTTTGCAAGAAAAAATCACGCTATATTTCGTTTACTAATTCATTTACCAAATGAACATAATGTAATAATCGATGATAATATTAATAATGATACGATAAGACCTGCTGTAGAACGAGTAATAATGTTATTAAATTATTTTGAATTAAATGCTCGAGATGAAGAAGCAAAACAATATTTATATAGTGATATTCCATTTCATTATGTATTTAAAAAAATTAAAATTAATGGCAGAATTATTAATCGCTGGGAGAGACGTCAAAGATACTTTAATTGTATTGGTCGTATGTATACCATCAGCCCGTCTCAGATAGAATTGTTTCATTTACGTATACTTTTACTACATGTTAAAGGAATTACAAGTTTTCAAGAATTAAAAAACAGTTAATAACGAAATATATCAAACTTTCACTGCCGCATGTTTAGCATTAGGACTTATAGAAGATGATGATGAATGGTATCGTGTAATGAATGAAGCAAAAGTTTGGATGATGCCAAGACGACTTCGAAATTTATTCGTACGAATTTTAATTCATTGTCAATCAGTTCATCCGAAAAAGTTATGGGATGAGTTTAAAAAAGATATGTCAGAAGATTATATAAGACGATTTGGATCTATAATAGGAATGAAAAAAGTTTATAATCATATTAATTTACTTCAAAAAGAAGGATCAAATATTGCTAATTTTCCTGAAATGGAACAAGAAATAGAGGAACAAGAAATAAATAATGAAGAACAGATTGAAGAAGATACATCAATAGGTATGCGACGATATGAACAATTACATACAGAACAAAAAGAAATTGTTGACTATTTTAATAACAACAACAAATAATAATAGTGAGAAATGTTTTTATATGATGGTCCAGGTGGGTCTGGTAAAACGTTCATTTATACAACCTTGTATTATCTACTTAAAAGTAGAGGCAAAATAGTTTCTACGATGGCATTTACCGGTACTCAACATTACTTCCAAATGGAAAAACAATACACAAAGTTTTTGGGTTATCTGTATCTCTTTTCAGCGATTCTACATCGAACATTAAAGTTCAATCTAAAGAAGCTAAAAATTTAAAACTTGTAGATGTTTTCATTATAGAAGCCCCTATGGCACCACGCTATGTATTAGAAATAATGGATCGAACATTACGTGATATAATGCAAAATGATTCATATTTTGGTGATAAAATTGTTCTTCTTGTGGGGATTTCAGACAATTATTACCCATTAAAGAAAAAGCGACGCGTTATGAAATTATAAAATTATCGATAAAATTTAGTATTCTTTGGAAGCAATTTAAGATATTTTCATTGACACAAAATATGAGAACTTTACCACAGGAAAAAGAATTTGCACAATTTTTACTAAATTTAGGTAATGGTTCTTTAAATGATCATTTAGAAAATATTTGTATTTCAGAAAAATGTATAGCAAATGCAAATTCGAACATAGTTAAAGACATGTATGAAGATATTATAAAACGTAAACAATATCAAATTATGACTAATTACGTTATATTATCTGCAAGAAATGTCGATGTTGAAGAAATAAACGAAAAAGTAGTAAATTTATTGGATGAAACGATAGAAAGAGTTTATACAAGTATACTCTTGAAACAACTGGAGATAATCAAGACATATATGAAGCAATTCCGATAGAATATCTCAACTCTTTAAATCCAACATGTCTTCCACCATATAAATTACATTCAAGAAAATACACTATTGTCATTCTTATTAGAAATCTTAGTATCAATGAAGGTTTATGTAATGATACAAGATTATTAATTTTAGATTTAGATAATAATTTACTGCGTTGTGAAATTTTAACAGGTAATAAAATTGGAGAAATTGTTTTTCTTAATCGTATCACTTTGTATTGCGAAAATATATATCCATTTACATTCAGAAGAAAACAATTTCCAGTAAAATTGACATTTGCTATGACCATAAATATATCACAAGGACAAACTTTCGATAAAATTGCAATTGATCTTCGAAAAGATATTTTCAGTCATGGACAACTGTATATCGCATTTTCACGAGTTCGTTCTTGGGATTCGTTGAAAGTTTATTTAAAAGATAATAATGCGAACAAAAAAATAAAAAATAAAAAATTATGTTTATAAAGAAATACTTGATTAATGAAACAAAACAAATTAATATATGACATATGATTATGTTATAATAATAATAAAAAATGATAAAATTAATTAATTAATTAAAATTAAATAAATAATTTCAATTTTAATTTTTTAAATTAAAGAATAACATTTATGTAATCATCCTAATAACATTTATGTATCATTCTATTAAATTTTCAAATTATTATAAAAAGTACACATATAATATATATTAAAGAATTTTAATTATAAATACAGAATTTTATTTTAATTATTAACATACATTAGAAAAACATTAATTGTACTAAACTAAGTTACATATATCATCGATTTTTTTCAGTAAAAACTTCAAGATACCAATAATTTTCGAATTATAATTGAGTAAAAATAAAGGTATTTCACAATCTAAATCTTATGGAAATAAATTATTAACAAAATCACATTCTTTTATTAATTTCAAGTAGAGTTTACTTTAATAAAATTTTAATTTAAAGCTTATTGTTGCAAAGATACATGGTAGCAAAAACTAGAAACATACAAAAAATCATAACTTTTCTCGATATTTTTGAAGAAAAAATTGTCGCCAAATGATCCCACGCACTTACCATTAACAAATAATATTAATATTTCTATATTTTTGCTTTAAATTTTTATTTTAAAAGAATTTTAACAGAAATTAAAATTATTTTTTTAAATAAATAATAAAGTTAATTAATATTAACTATTAAATTTTAACTTAAAAATTAAACAAATTTATTTTGACATAAGTAATTGTTTAATAATTAAATTTAAGTCGATATATATCGCATTGTTGTCTCTTTTCCATGTACATGATTAGTGGTCAAATTGAATAAGAATGAACATTGACCAATTTGATGACAGATTTTGGGTACGGTAAGTTATAAAAGTTTATAACAGAAAATGATAATAAAGCTCTCTTTAAATTCAAAACGTAAAGTGGTCAATAAGGCATAGAGAGCTGACGATTATTAAAGATTGTTAAATAATAATAATACTCTTTATTCCCTTGCGGGGTACAGATGCGGACCTATGCGCCGCTCACATCTTTTCTTATCTAATCTTACATCTACAAACTTAATCTACGCTCGAGAGAGAAAGAGACGCACTCCATTCATTTCATTCACTCTCTTCTCATTCATTCATCCTCCGTTTCCGCTGCATTTTCTTTTCTCACATTCAATCACTCCATCCTCCTCCATACTCCCTTTCCTCCCACCCTCTTCCATCCCTTCCCTTATTTTTTCCAAATCTTTCATCCATCTTTCCCCCTCACCTTCCTCCCCCAGCACCTCGTACACCATCTCTTGCCAGCCTCTTTCTATTCCCCAGTCTGTGCACTCCTCCCATATATGATCCCAAGTCTCCTCCCCCCCTTTACAAATCCTGCACTTCTTTCTTTCCTCCCTTTCCCAATATTTACCTCCCCTCATATCATCCCCTAATCTGAACCTTGCTACTCTTTGCCATCTTTCCTCTGACCATCCCTTCCTCAAATATTCCGGAACCCCCTTCCCCTTTACCTTACCGTACCATTTATTGAATTCCGATTTCCTTATTTTTTCCCATCTTTCTTCTTCCTGCCACCTTCTCTCTCTCCCCACCAAATCCTCCCCTCTCAACTCCCCTTTCTCCCTTAAACTCTCCACCTCCCTCAGCTTCCATCCCTTTTCCGCAAAAAATTCTCTCCTTTCCTCTTCCCACTCTCCCATCACTTTCTTATCCATTGCTCTCTTCTTTACTTCTCCCCAACATAACCTGGCTAATTCTCCCCCTCCTCCTTCCTCCAATTTCCTTTCATATCCCCACGCTCTCAGACCTGCTCTCCCTCTTAACTTATCCCTCTGCAACTCTTCCCTTACCATATATCCCGGCGTATACCTCCTCACTCCAACTACCCACTTCATGTATCTGTCCTGAACCCTCTCAATTTCTACCCTTTCCTTCCACCCCCATATCTCTACCCCATATCCCATAACCGCCCATACTAACTTATCGAACAACCACATTCTTCTTGCCCAATCCTTTCCAAACCTCCTTTTTCCTATCCCCCATACCTCTTTCATCACCACCACTCCTCTTCTCACTCTCTCTTTTATCTGTTCTACCTGTCTCCCGTTTGCTGTCAACGTGTACCCCAAATATCTAAACTTCTTAACCTCCTCTACTTCCCTCCCCTTCCATTTCCAAACCACTTTCTTCCACCTCCCTCCTCCCCTCCTGCATCTCATCACCTTCGTCTTTTCTACATTTACCTCCAATCCCTTCCTCCCCACATAGCTTTCTAGCACCCTTATCATTCCCTTCATCCCTCCCTCACTTTCCGCTACCACTGCCACATCATCCGCGTATGCAAGAGAATAAATTTTCCTTCCTCCTACTTTCACTCCTCCCCAGCCCCCTTTTTCCAGCTCCTCATCTATATCCGCTAACAACAAGGTGAACAAGCATGGACTCAACGGACACCCCTGTCTCACTCCTCTTTCAGTCCAAAATTTCCTCCCTTCTTTCTCTCCCACCCTCACTTTACTCACCGTCTCCCTCAATATCTCTTCACACCTCTCTACCAGACCCTCTCTCACCCCTCTTTTTCTCATACCTTCCAACAAAATCCCCCTATCCACCGAGTCAAAAGCCGCTTTCATATCTATAAACATCATCACCAATTTTCCTTCCTTCCTTGCTATCTCCCTGTTTATTAAATAATTCGCCACATATATCTGATCAATCGTTCCCATCCCTTTTCTGAATCCTGTTTGACTCGGCGGTAATATCCCTTTCACTTCCACTTCCTCCCTCAGCCTCTCTGCCAGCACTGCCGCATACACCTTGTATGCGGTCTGTGTCAAAGTCACCCCTCTATACTCCCCCACCTTATCCCCTTCCCCCTTCTTTACAATTGGCACCACTATTCCTTCTCTCCATTCCTCCGGCCATCCTTCTCCCCTCCATACTCTATTACAAATCTCCCACAACCACTCTCTTACCTCTTCCCCTCCATATTTCCACACCTCATTTACTATACCATCCCCTCCCGCCGCCTTTCTTTCCTTCAATTTTCCCAACACCCTTCCTATTTCTTCTCTACTAATCTCCCCTTCCCCCTCATATCCCCTTCCTCTACTCCCTCCTTCCCTTGTTACTCTCCCGTCTCCTCCTAACACCTCTTTAAAATATCCTTCCCATTCTTCCATTTTAATCCCTTCTTTTACTTCCCTCCTTCTTTTCCTTTCTCTGTTTACTACCTTCCATACCTGCCCCTCCGTTTTTACCAGCTCAATTTCTTTCTCCCATCTTTCTCTCTCCTTCCTCTTTTTCTCCTCACATAATTTTCTATACTCCTTCTTTATTACCTTATAATTTTCCCCTTCCCCTCCTCCCCTCCTCCATCTCCTAAGCTCCTCCTTCAATTCCACTTTCATCCTCCTGCACTCCTCATCCCACCATCCCTTCCTCTTCCTCCCTCCCCTTCCCTCCTCCACCTTTTCCAGTGTCTCTTCCACTCTCCTCCTTAACCTCTTCCATCCCTCTTCCGCCCCCTCCCATCCCTCACCCTTTTTATCAAAAAATTCCTCAAATTTCCGTCTTCCTTCGTCTGTCCAAATACCCTTTCTTCCTCCTTTCTTTCTACTCTTCCTCATCTCTCCCTTCTTACCGCCCCCTTCCACCCATACCGTAATTGGTTGATGGTCCGAATCCACCCTATCTTCTACCCTCATCTTTTTAACCCTTTCCCTCGTCTCTTCATTCCCCAACACATAGTCTATTACTGTACCCCCCCTCCCTCCTGTGTACGTCCATTCTCTCTCCTCATCCCCTATCACACTCCCATTTAATATTGACCATCCTACCTCCTCTAGAAATCTACACAATCTCCTCCCATCTCCATTGATCTTCCCATCCTTCGACCTTCTCCCTTCTTCTCCTATATTCTCACAGTTTTCGTCTACTCTCCCCCCCTCCCTTCCTGTCCTCGCATTAAAATCTCCCCCTATTAGCACTCTTACCCCTTCCTTCTCGTCCTCCATCCAATCCCTCAATTTTTCCATTTTCTCTTCCAGATCCCTGTTCACATATACCCCCACTATCCTCCACCACTCTCCTCCCAAACACATTTTCCCAGTCATTATCCCTCCTTCTATTCCCTGACTCTCCTCTCTTTCTACCTCAATTTCTTCTCTTCATCCCAAAATCATCCCTCCCATAGCTCTCCCCTTTTTATTTCTTTTTTCCGCCTCCTGCACTTCCCAAATATAACCTTTTGGGAGCCACCTTCTTACCCTTTCCCATCCTTTCTTCCTTAATCACGTCTCACTCAGAGATATTATGTCCCATTCCCTTAATCTTTCCCAAAAATCTTTATCCTTATTTTCTAAACCTGCCACATTCCAAAAACCCACTTTGTACATTTTTCTTAAAGATTGTTAAATATATATGTGTATTAGTGAATCATAATTACAAGATTGATATATAATTTTGATACAGACAATTATAAAAATTTTTGATGACATGTGCGGACGTTTCGACTTATTTTTAAGTCCTCTTCAGCGCAGGTTTTTTGAAAAAAAGAAAATATAAAAAAGGAATAATAACTGAGATGAAGTGTTAGAAAATTCGCATATCTAGAAGTCATAAGGCTTTTACGTAGAGAGATGCAAGCTGGAAGTGATCTTAAGGTGATGAGACTCCAATCGCATCTGTTGTGCCTATCATATTGTAAATGGCTTATAGACCTTAAAGTGGATGGCTCCAAACGAGGTGATGCTCATCATCAAACTCAAACGGTCGGCAGACATATCCTTGTGAAACAAATCTACTCTTATTTAGGTTAATTGGCCCAAATTTGAGCGTGCTCCCAAGGAAATCTGTAAGATCGCAAAAAAATTAATGACTTGTCTCCTCGAATTGCAAGTGCTCAAAAATGTGTAGATAATTTAACAATGTATAAATAACTAATTAATTTAAAATAGTGATTAAATGAAAGTGGATGGTGAAAATTAATGATAATCAAATGTAGATAGTGAAAGTAACAAGTCAATAATGTAAAACAATGATGATCAACTATCTCATAAAACTATGGATAAATGGTCAAGTAACAATCCAATTCCTGACAGTTTAGTAATTAGATCAATTAAACTCAATCATGAACAAAAAACAAAAAACGGTCACAAACCTGTGAGGAATTGAATCATTTCACGAATATAAAGTTATCAAATGAAAGTATTGTGATGAATGCACTTACATTGCCGCGATGAACATAATTGAACAAACATGTATCCTAAGAGTCACCAATGAGAAAATTATGTTAACGGTCCTAAATAATACTTTTAACCATAACTTTCTCTTACAAAGGCCAGATTACAAATGACAAATCTAACGAACTGTTAGTCGTTTAAAATTCTATGTATGACCTCAGACATTGGGAAGTTTGTTTATTATATCATTGTAAATATCTGGAAAACACTCTGTATCCGTCTGTAAATTTAAGCCGTTATGCTGTCGTTTAATGCATATCATTTCTGAAATTAATCTTTTGTTATAAAAAGATTCTTTGTTTAATATTTTCACGTCATCCCATTTAAATTCGTGATCGAAATTCAACCTGTGCTCGGTAATAACCGACTTATTAGTTGTACATCTATTTATGTGTTTCTTATGTTCGTTAATCCTTGTACCTAGCTTCCTACTTGTCTGTCCGACATAAGTTGCGTCACAATTATCGCATTCGATTTTGTATACGACATTTTTGTTAGAATCTTTCGGGATAACGTCCTTATGAGATCTAATGATTGCATTAAGTTTGTTTAGGCTATAGTATGATAGCGTGGTATTCGTGTCTTTCAGGTTGTATCTTAAATTATCCGTTAATGACGGTAGGAAAGGAACCGTGAAATATGATGGTGTTTCATTTTCTATTGCAAATTTAGACGTAGATTTTCGTGTCGAAGAGTGGAGTCTATGATTAATCGTGTCAAAAATAAGTTTGAGAGGATAACCATTTTTGAGTAGGATCTCAATAATGAGCTTAATATTCTTTTGGAGAAAAATCGGATGTGCCAAAATAAAAGCTCTGTCCACTAGGCTAATTATTGTGCCTCTTTTTTGGCAACCAGAATGCTGTGAAAGGAAATTCAGATATCTGCTGGAAAATGTTGGTTTATGGTACCAATCAAAAAATAGTTTGTTGTTATTCGATATGATCATAGTTTCTAGAAAGCTCAGAGACTTGTTAACTTCAACTTCCAATGTGAATTGTAATCTCGAGTTAAATGAGTTAAAAATTGTTAGTGTATGGTCAGTGAGGTTGGAAGGACAAGCAGTGATTATGTCGTCAACATACCTGAAGAAAAAAGGTGATGTGAAATTAATACTATTTAAAGCTCTAGTTTCAATATCTTGTAAGACAATATCTGCTATAATTGGTGAAAGGGGTGATCCCATTGGAGTTCCGTACATTTGTTGATAAAAAGTATTATTGAATGTAAAAAAGGTAGAATTTAACACCATTTTCACTCCTAACATAAACTCTGATTTCGGAAGTTCAATGTTATCTTTAATGTAATCCCACCTGTTTGAAACGCTATCAATCGCGAGGTCTATGGGAATATTGGTGAAGAGCGATATGACGTCTAGGGAGACAAGCTTGTAGTTATTCTCTAAATGTACATCTTTCAATTTTCTTACTAACTCAAAACTGTTTTTTATATGGCTGTGTGCTGTAGGAAAACTTTTAATCATGTTTTCATGTAGAAATGCTGCTAGTTGATAGAGAGGACTATCGATAGACGAGACAATTATTCTAAACGGACAATTAGGTTTATGTACTTTTGATAAGCCGTAGGCTCGTGGAAGAGAGCCTTCGCTGTATGATAATGAGCGGTATATCTTAGGTGTGATGTAACCATTATTTTTCCATCTAGTAAGTAACGTCCGTAAGTTCGAAATCAGTTTATTAATAGGGTTTTTTTCCACAACCATATAAGTCTCTTTATCTTGGAGCAACTCTTCAATTTTGTGGATGTAATTATCCTTATCAAGTGCAACTGTGATGTTGCCTTTGTCAGCTCTGGTAATAATGAGATTCTGGTTGTCATTAAGAAAATTTCTCGTGACCTTGTTGAGATGTAAGAGCCATTTATGAGTCTTGGTGAGTGGATATTGGTACGAAGGTATAGAGTTAATCACCCTAGTAAACTTATTCCTGACCGCACTGCGTTTATCATGTGGAAGTTTTACAAGGTTATTTTCAAAATTGATTATAAATTCTGTTGTTAATTTGGTCTTATTTGTTACCGGTAAGCTGAAGTTTTCACCCAATTGTAGGAAGCTTTTGATATTATCAGGAATTTGTGTTGATGACAAATTAATGAACCACTTGTCGTTAATGTTAGAAACGTCGTATTTAAAATTGGAAAACGAAGACGGATGAATGTCAATGACAATTTTGTTGTGATTATCATTAACAATCTCATGTGAGTAGATGTAGTAGGCCGGTTCTAACCCAGGTCCTCTGAGGGAGGTGAGGTGCGAGGGGATCTCAGCGGAGCAGGGGTATGACGTCACGCGGGGGTTGGGGGGGGGGTCACGTTAATGACAAGCATAAACAAAAGAGCGGTATTCTTTTGAAAAGGATTAGGCCTAATCCTTTTTTGGGTCTAATCCTTTTTATTGTTCTTTTATTTTATTTTATTGTATTTTATTATATTTTGAAAAAGATTTTGGGGACCTAATCTTTTTTATTGTTCTTTTATTTTATTTTATTGTATTTTATTATATTTTGAAAAAGATTTTGCGGACCTAATCCTTTTTATTGTTCTTTTATTTTATTGTATTTTATTTTATTTTTTAAGGAAAAATTTTATTTTTTAAGGAAAAATTTTAATAGCGCTAATGATCGGCTGCTTTGTCTGGGGATTACTCGATTAGACACAATACAATTGGACACAATTGGCTTTGATTGACTAATCGGAGGTGTCTCCCTCGTTTACATATCAGCGCCGATTCGGCTGCTTTGTACTCTCGAGGTACACCCGTAATAGATAATTCCAGGTTTTTTTTTCCCGTTCGACGTATAAACAATAGAGATTAAGCGGAAAAGCTTTCAGAGATTATCGGGGGACACAAAGAAAATTTTTTCTTGCAAATGGGATACTATAGAAAACCTTTTATACTCTTTTTTTTTTTTTTTTTTTTACTCTTATACATATTTTTATGACTTTATTTCATAAACTTACATTTTTGAGATATTTCAGTCCAACCTTTTCAAGCAATCTATGTAATACAATAGCGCATTTTTTCTACGATCCTAGGTACATTTGCAAGAAAATTTTCTTTCGTGTCAACCCCCAACAGTCTCTGAAAGCTTGTTGGTCGAATATAAGAAGGATCGAAGCGCAGCAGATCATAGTACATCATTTGAAAACGCATCGACACGTCGGTAGCAAAAAATAGTGTTCTCTCGGAAAGTGTTTTGTCAGAAAAAAGATAGTGTTCTGTTAGTCTTCTGTGATATATATATATTGTGTGATAATACATAAAATGGAAAACGAAGACGAAGATCACGTGTTGTCGTCCGACAGTGCCTGTATTAGTGACTGCAGTGAGGATAGTGATTCTGCACTAGTCAGATCAAAAATAGTATCTATCGCAGAAATTAATGCATTAAGCGGACAAAAAAAATATTGCACGATATCCTTTTATTACTCGACTGGCGGCGCTTTAGCAGTATGTGCGTCCTGCATGATTGCGTTGCAAGGTGTAGACGCCCAAATGATGTATGCCGTACGAAAACATGTGATTCAGACATTGGATGCAACGGATGGGCGATATTGTTCTAATTGCAGAGATCCGTTATATCTAACATTTCCGTGCAATATGTGTCCACAATGCACGTGAAAAAAAACATTAAAAAAGTGTCCACAATGCACGTTGTGAAAAAAAACATTAAAAAAGTGAATAAGACTAAAGTGTGCGAGCAACGGAATAAAAAATTAATGAACATGTCGGTGGTGGAATATTTAAGAAATCGTGAACTTGGCGGAAGAAATTCTCCAATCGCGACCTCCCATCTAAAATCGTATATAAAGATTAGAAAGAGGGATATACGAATTAGAAAGAGGAACAAATTAGAGGCAACCATTTGCCGAGATTGCTGTTTGCCAGGCGGAAATCGAGAAGCGTGTTCCGAAAGGATGCGAGGAATCCATCAGCATAACTATCTTGAATATATGATCAGTTATGATTCTGATTCGGATTCTGATCAATAATTGGAGGTAGGTCGCATGTGTAGGTATTTATTATCAAATTATTCAAATAATTAATAAATTTTTTTTTATGTGCAGAAAGAGTCACCACTCTTCCACCGGCCGCCCCACCATCGCCTCTCATCGCCGCCCCACCATCGCCTCTCATCGACACCACCACCACCACCATATCGTCGTTGCCATCGCCCTCCTATTATATTATATATTATATATTCAATTATATATTATTCATTTTATATTTTTTGTATTCTTTTTTATACTTTTATAATTGTATTATATAATTGTATATATTACGTATTTTAAATTCTTTAAAATTTCATTTTGCACACTATGTATATAATACACATTTATATTTTAAATTCTTTAAAATTTCTTTTGCACACTATGTATATAATACACATTTATATTTTAAATTCTTTAAAATTTCTTTTGCACACTATGTATATAATACACATTTATATTTTGTATATTTTAAATTCTTTTGCACACTATGTATATAATACACATTTTATTTTATTAAAAATTAATTAATATAAAAAATCTTATTTATTTTCCAAATTCCTCTCTCCCTCTCTTTTCATTGCTCCATTTATTACTAAATTATAAGAAAACTATTAAAAAATTATATTAAATTATCAAAAATATTTTCATTGTGTGATATCTCTTCTCTCACGTGCACCGTATCACTTCTTCTGTCTCTTTCTTTCTTTCCTAGTGTTTGCTCTCTCATGATAATTCTCTCGCAAGGAGCTATGCATGAAAGCTGGGACGGGAGAGCGCGCCAAACGCAAAGAAAGTACACCATGATATAGATTTATAACTATTTATTCTGTTTATATATTTAGTATACAAATATAATTTTTGTCTTACATATTAAGAATTAAAAGCTAAAGATGCCAGCTCGCAATCGACGAGTTCATGCTTGTTGAAAACATCACTCGCGCGTATTACATATGATACTTCTTTCGGATCCGTTACAGTGGACGCGATATTGCAGAATTGTGTAAATTTAACATCAACTGTTTGGATAATTTTATCTAATCGATCAAAAGTTGCATCTATGCATTGATCGAGATCGAACATACGATGTAACGTCGATTCGACCATCATCATGCGTACATCCGAAGTTTCGAGACTTATGAGTTTGACGTCGTTAATCGTACGAACTCTCACTGTTAGCGGTCCAACGCTTATAAAATTGTAGTCATCTTTAGAGTCGTTCCGAAGTAAATTTTGAATATTGCGACGCTGCTCGTAGAGTCCTTTCCATGTTTCGAGAGATAATATCAGTTCCTTTCCTCGATGATCTCCTATGGCAATCTCCATGTAACTCGGTGGACCCACGTTGATACCAATTTCGAGGAATTTGAATTCCGTAGCTGTCAATGCGTATCGTCTACCTAGTATACGAGTCGCACGACGCTCCAACGAAATGCTATAGAAAAATTAAAATTAAATAATAGTAATAATAATAAAATTATAAAAATAGAAAAAAGTCAAATGAAACTTACTCGTCACATTTGTTCTCAAACGAAGTTTTATTACGACTCGGCACGTAATTATTATTCACGCGTCTTCTGACGTCGCTGCCGCTACTGCTTCTTTCGACGTAGTACATTTCTTTGAAGGTTATGAAAAGTGAACCATGAGCGGTTAACGCGAGACTGATCGTACAGGAATTAACCGGTTATACGTGACGCTCATCTTCCAAAAGTATGATGTAGTGGGGGGGGGGATCAATGCTTCTAACGCTTTGAATTTTAGGAGAAGGGTGAAATAACGCTCAGATAAAATATTCTTAGAAACGCAAGGAAAGGTCTAGGGAGGAGGAAATAAGAGATAAAACACATATTAATGTTTACATATTTGTTTTATTTTCTTGCAATTTTTTCTGGCGTTGCGACCACCAATTAAATATTTTAAATACATTTTGTAATGCGCAATTCTTAACATGTTTTCCACATCGCATACTATTGATAATATCTAATTTATTTAAAGCATCAATATCTTCGTAATCTGCATCCAAGGTTTCAATAATAATATAGCCATTTCCCGCATCGTCTAGTATATCGGTCAACCATTTTCGCTTTTCAAGTCCTTTAACGTATACGACAGACGATTCTTCTTCTTCTTCTTCGTGTATCGTACCAACGACAGCTGTTGTAATCGCACGCTGAGCCAAGCCATACGGAATGTTTCCGTCTTCCCATTGTAATCCGTGATGATTTCTAATCAGCCATGAGACTTGACATCGCTCAGATTTTGTAAGCGTGTGCCACGGTACGGGACTTGCGAAAAAGTAATGCGATAGAACGTATCCCTTTCTCAAGACTGCCGCTTCCTTCACGACAAAATTTTTCCCAATGATAAATCCTTGCAGATCCACAAACGTTGGTACGGACATGATGAGATCTCTATCTCTCTCTTCGATACGCCAGTCGAGAGGAATGACAAAACTCTAAAACCATCTCGCAAGACTTTGATTTATATCATGCTCCTCTTCCCCCTCTCTCTTGTGTCGATGTTATCGCCTAGGTGATTTTGCGTACAACGTTGGTCAACGGATTGTATTGGATCATGCGATCGTGTATGATGAGACAGTACGCAGTGGTATTCGGCGGCACATTCTCCTTACACTCGAATTCCAATCTCACATCCACAGTTGCGCTCTTAACCGATTCGTTTTGTCGAGAACAATCGATAATCACGAATGGACCGTGTTGCATAAACTTCAGGATGTCGAGACTCGGCTCGAAATACTCGTGTCCGTAATAATTCTTGCAGAAGCGTGCGTACGTATCATATAGAATGGCATATCTGCTTTTATCTAAATCCAGATTCATATCGTCATACGGATAATATTCCGAATTCAGATAGAGTTTCACGTTGATCAATTTGCAGTCGTCGAATCGACTCACATCCTTAGACATGACATTCTTCCGACCTGTCTGCAGAGCGAAGATAACGTATCGTGGTTTCTCCAGCTGAGTCGCAGTCTTAATGGCCCACGAATGCTTGGTTGTAAGCTGCAATAGCGGATACTCGTACAGATCCCATGAGCGAAAAGCCATGCTGAGATATCGTCCGCTTTCCAGAGCACGCAGCATCGACAACTTTTTGATTTCGCTCAACAGCACGTGAGGCATTCGCCATTGTATCTTGAATATGTCGATCACAGGCTCTTGCGCTGAACTTCCATGCAGACAATTGTTGTCGTTGCGCGATCGTATCAAGATCAATTCGTGACGAGCGTTAATCACCACGCGTTTGTAATCCTCGCAAAATCCCAGCAACATGTAGAGCGGTACGCAAAAATTGAAATGTCCATGCGTGTAGGTAAACGGCTCCCAGCCAGCATTTTTCAAAATCATCTCTCTATCGGATGATACTGTTACATAGTTTTTGAGCGCAGTAGTTATTCCTACGTTTCTATTGCGATCAATCTCAACACCGTCGAGTTCGTATCGAATCTCATCGAACATGAATGCGACGAAATTATTTCCCAGTATCACTTCATTTTCTCCTTCAGCTGGTGGTTTGTTTTTCGTTAGTTTTCCCTCGATGTATAGGAAACTCTCATGCGGCAGCGTATACAGATCCTGTTGTTGTATGGGTATTCTTATCTCGTCATTGTGTCCGAACGTTGTATTGGCGAACGGGTTGTACGTGTGAGTCTCGATCTTGACGATACGATCGTCAAAGATAGGTTCGTCACCGATGTTGAGGATATCGGTCATCGTTCAGCTGTTTCGCACCGCGAATCCCAAAGATTGCAAAAACGCAACGTTCGATGTGTTGAGTTTCTTTTTCTCAGATGATTGGATATTAGCGAACGTCGATGTTGTTGTTGTTGTTGTTGTTGGTGTCACTGATTTCGTAAAGATTGTATTATCTCTCACGTCTTTCGATCCGTTCAACACGAGCATCTCATACGTCGCATACGTACGTTATCGCTGCAACCGTCGTACGTGCAATCTTACGGTGATCTCTTCTCCTCGAAAATCGAGCAATCGTCCGTTTTGGTCGACAACGCGTAACGTTAAATCCGTAATGCTCCGTGCGATGATCGGCAGGTAAATGATCTGCGCTGGCGTTTCCGATATCTTATATCCCGGCGGTACCCTCGGTGAAAATTCATGTATCGTATGAACGAGTTTGCCGTTGTTGTACGCACCCGCGGTCACGTTACATTCTACGCGGATAATATTAACGTTGATAATGTTAATCGGCATGTTCGATTCGTACCATTTTCCTGACTCGAGAATACGATTCGAGAATCCTAGCAGCGATCCAATGTTGCCGGGTTTGCTAAAGTTTAATCTGTATGCGCATTTGATCTCGCTCCTCATCGTATTGTAATTAGTGCGGAACACTATCGGATATTCGTCATCTTCATTGACACCGTTGTCATCTTCATTGACACCGTCGTCAATGTGTTTCATATTGTAATTAGTGCTGAACACTATCGGATATTCGTCATCTTCATTGACGCGATGTTGCCGTGAAATTTCACGTTTCAAAAATTCATGTATATCTCGCAACTCATACGATCCCTCGGGAATCGTAATTTCCGTGTCGTCTTTGCCAAAGTAAAATTTATTATTCGAGGAATTCACATTCGGTATCGTGTGATAAGTCTCAAAATCCGTTAGACCGAGTTCGTATGCATCGTCATCCAAATCTACGGCGGGAAAGAAGTTTGCCGTGAGAACGCTACTCTTCCCACTCAATGTGAATGTCATAGACATGTCGGCAAAACTGTTTAACGAATACTGAGTTAAATAGCGCAATATCAGTCTTTAAATTCGCACGCATCGACCGTTCGAAGAAACTGCAAGCACAATTGTCCACAGATGCTCTGATCGTAAGTTTGAACAGGTGTGTAATTGTACTGTATCTTCGTTACGTTTCGTCCGAAATATCGCACCAGTTCATTCGGTGGTCGAAGATTGCCGAAACTGTCGAAATATATAACGCGATTTCCCCTCTTTGCGTACGCTACCCAATGAGTACCTGGTCCTTCGACGCTATCCAAATTTACGATGCCGCTCTCGTTTTGATAAATACAACCGATCGGTAAAGAGTTGCGCATGAAAACACCTCTAAAATATGGAATGCGCATACGTTTTGCTAGTTGCAGCAATTGTATGTTGGTAGTTGCACCCTGCGGCATTTTTAGCGTCTCTTTGACGTTTTTTTTTTTCTCGGTGAGGCTCCTCGTCCGTGTTTGTAAGGAGCGAGATATAATCCATGACCTTCCATGGCGCGATTGTGACGTAGCATCTCCTGCAACTGACGTTGCGCGGCTTTTCTGTCGTTCACCACCTTCGCTACACCAGCCGCTCCACCGATCAGGGATCCGAGCGCTCCCAACATTGGTAGAATCGGCAATATGCCGCCGCATTTCGCTACCGGAAGTATCCGTTTCTTCGCCGTTCTTTTCTTCGTCTTCGTTGTCTTCAGACCCATACCGAGCTTCGTCTTAGCTTTCATCGCTGTCCAGACAGCTGTAGCTGCAGCTCTCTCACCAAGAGTCGAATCTCTCGCAACGATGCGATTCCGCGCTTTTTCGGCGAGTATCCTATCCGCAGCGTGTCTCTCGGTGAGATCGTTGCTTCGAGAGTATGCTATATCGTGTTCGCGACACGCAGCGTCCAATGGATTTATACCTCGATCACCTCTGGCTAATCGCTTTTCCAATCGTGTACCTGGCCCGCAAAACTGATAGCCGGGAATATGTAATTCGATCGGAAGTGCGTTTATCGCGTGATTTAATAGGCCTCTACCTATTTTCGTTGACATTCGCTGCAATTCTTTATCAATGGCGCCGGACCGTCGATGTGCGTTTCCTGCCACGGCTGATTGTAGTGTTTGTAACAGCGACGATACGTCTGAACCTCCGGATCCGCCTTTATATATTCTGGAAGCTTGTCCCACACGTAGTGAACGTGATCGCCGCACATTCGCAACAGAACTGCTTTCGACACAAATTGTAGCTGTTCGACGCTCAAATCGCAAATGTCGGAAGGACTTGATAGCAGAATGAACATTTTTTCTTTACTGAGCGACTCGTGATTTCGCGCACCTATAAATAGGCAGGCGTTCGATCCAATCAACAGTGTTGAAAAAAATGAGATTCGTACGACAACCTTTGACGATTTACGTGAGAAATTGCGATAGCAGATTACGATTAATGGGGGGACAACGCGGAGATGCGCAGGCACGGTACGATGCTACCGACTACTATACGCGCGATCATATGCGGACCCTCGAATTGTGGTAAAACCAACGTTCTGATAAGTCTACTGGAAGTCCGCACGGTGTACGTTTCGAGAATGTGTACGTGTATTCGAAATCGTTGCAACAGCCAAAATATCAATATCTAGAGAATTTGTTGACGCCGATCGACGAAATCGGCTACTTTACGTTCTCGAATAACAGTGACGTCATTCCACCGAGCGAGGCACATCCAAACTCGATTTTCGTCTTCGATGACGTGGCATGCGACAAGCAAGATACGATAAGAGAGTACTTCTCAATGGGTCGTCACTCGAACGTCGACTGCTTCTATCTTTGTCAGACGTACGCGAGAATACCAAAACATCTTATACGCGACAACGCGACCTGCTGATCTTGTTTAAACAGGATGGTACCAACTTGAAACACGTGTACAACGATCATGTGAATACCGACATGTCGTACGAGGATTTCAGTGAATTATGTCGTACTTGTTGGCAACAAAAGTATGGATTCCTAGTGATAGATAAGGACAGCTCGCTTACGAACGGGCGATACAGAAAAAGGATTTAACGTGTTCGCGATACCGCAAAACGATTAGTCGCTGCCAACATTTTGTCGAGAAGGGTGAAAACGCTCGACATTCCGTCAACATGGCTGAAAGCGATAATATTCGTGAGCGTGAAAAGATTGCGAAGGAGATTGAGAAAACGAGCGAATCGATCCGCAAGAAACATCGCGCGTTTTAAAGACCGGTAAGATCGACGACGATATCGCGGTCAAGACCCATTTTAGACCTATTACGAGCCACTACAAAAAATCGCCGACAACTCTAGCTTTTATCGCGATGAAAAATGAGCCGGAGAGTAACACTGGCGCTATAATTAAAACATTACCCATCAAGCGGTATAAGGAGAAAGAGGAGGAGGATGAGCAGGAGGAGGAGGAGGAGGAGGATGCGACACCGAAAAAGAGGAAACGATTGAAGGCTAAACGTTTATTGACGCCGCGTACATTGGATGAACCGCTGCTAACCTCTACACCGCTGCTAACCTCTACACGCTGATAACCTCCACACCGTCCGGGACAAACGAGAACCGTACAATCCAGGATACCCAAATTACTTGATGAGATCGAAGAAGTTTCTCGAAAAATCCCAAAAAAACCTGTTTCAAGAGGAAGTTTTTCGAAACCACGGCAACCCGCTCGAAACATCCGTTCGAAACAGATTACAAACGTCGGAAGGTCAAAAGTGTTACGAGAAACACTTGGGATCACTGGGACAAAAATACATAGGTGCTCTTCTTAGCGGTGACGAAAGAAAAAACACGATCGATCACGTGTACGGCGTCTATTTCGACGAGAATGGAATGCGTCTCGTAACAAACGAATTGGACCATTGCAAAGATGACTCTATAATCATAGACAAAGTGAGGTATATTGGTACAGCCAGGATTATACGAGTTGATCTTCAAGAGAAATTCCCGACGATGTCATATACATGAGGACGATATGCAAAATATAAGAGCATATTGATGATGACGAGCTGCGCTAAACGTCAATATGATGCGCAAGGTCAATTAAAGAAGCAACAANTGATTATTATTACATCGTGTATACTTGATAAGGACCACAACCACATGTCCGAAAACGTCGTATTAATAAACTAAAATTTTTTTGGCTAGTTTGGTCTCGACTACAGTTTTTCTATTGATCCTTTTATATATATATATATAATATATATTATATATATATATATATAGCGTGTCCCAAAAAGTATGGACACACCTAATTTTCTTGGAAAATAAGCGTGCTAGAAAAAAACGTCAATAACAAAAGTTTCGGAAATCAAACGGTACATCTAAGAGTTGACCTTGAGCTTGACCTTCAAGGTTATTTGAAGATCAAAGTGTTTTTTTTTAATGGAACCCCTATTTTTGATTGTATATTTATAGCTGACCTCGAGAGCTTTCCAAAACACTATAATAAAATATTTTTCCCTCAAGCATTTATCGAGTTATAAGGCTTTAAATCATTTCTTAATTTTACATAAACCGTAAAATATCTTGTAAAATATTCACTTTTCGATTATTTTACCTTAATACTTTTATGTACAAAATAATGAGAGGAATCAATTGGTGTAAAGAAAAACATATAGTTGTTTTTAGAAAAAATATGTAATTTGCAATTAACAATTCCATATTTTTTCTTAACAACAACTGTATGTTTTCTTTACACCAATTGATTCCTCTCATTATTTTGTACATAAAAGTATTAAGGTAAAATAATCGAAAAGTGAATATTACAAGATATATTTACGGTTTATGTAAAATTAAGAAATGATTTGAAGCCTCATAACTCGATAAATGCTTGAGGGAAAAATATTTTATTATAGTGTTTTGGAAAGCTCTCGAGGTCAGCTATAAGAATATGCAATTAAAAAGTAGGCAGTTCCATTTAAAAAATTCAATTTGACTTTTTATATGATCTTCGTCCTCCACTCAAAGTAAAATTTTTAGTCATTCATTAGTACATTTTTTAAGCCCTACAACTTTGCTATTTACAATTTTTCGCTATAGTTGATCCTTTTCGAGATATTTGACCGTTTCCGGAACTTTTGCCCAACCCTGTATATATATACAAGGTGGGGAAAAAGTATGGGAAGCAAACAATTATTTCCGAAACTATTCATTTTTCGACCAAAATGTCTTAGACATAATTTTTATGGTATGAAAAGATGTATTATGTGGCATAGACGGCATGACCTTGAAATGACCCTTACGAGCTGCATACAAAATAACGTAAAACATTTCAAATGGAACTCGTCAGTTTTTGTTACAAATTCTTGTAGCTGATGTCGAAACGTTTACAAAACACTGCATATGAGCCCCATTCCCTTAAAAACACTCCCAGTTACGAAACAATTGTGATACAAAGAATTTGTATGCACATTGACATTGCTTACTGATTTCGCATCATGACGTTCAGTTTGCGTCCACTAATAACATGTAATGTACCTGTTGTCATATGATACACTGTCTATGAGTATTCATAGAATTTTTTTGATTTCTTGATCATCGCTACCTTATTTATTATTATCATTTATTTTATCCTTAAAAAAGTAGTGTCAATTGGCATACATGTTTCGGATATTGTGTTTTTGAAAATTTGCTATTTTTTGTCGTTTTCTATCTAGGAATTGTTACTGATTTTCATTTCTGTAATTTCAAATGTTATTTTCACGATGGCCCGATTAACAGAACGAGAGCGAATATCGCTGTTGATGATGCGTGATTGGGGTGAGAATGAAAGAACTCACGATGAAGTTACAGTTTTGTTTAATGAAACTTTTCGAATCGGACAACCGGGCATAGTAAAGATCTACCGTTGCTAAGACAATTCAACGATTTAATGAAACAGGTTCCGTAAAGGATAAGCCAAAAGTAGGAAATACGAATTATCACAATTGTTTCGTAACTGGGAGTGTTTTTAAGGGAATGGGGCTCAGTGTTTTGTAAACGTTTCGACATTAGCTACAAGAATCTGTAACAAAAACTGACGAGTTCCATTTGAAATTTTTTACGTTATTTGTATGCAGTTCGTAAGGGTCATTTCAAGGCCATGCCGTCTATGCCACATAATACATCTTTTCATACCATAAAAATTATGTCTAAGACATTTTGTCGAAAAATGAATAGTTTCGGAAATAATTGTTTGCTTCCATACTTTTTCCCCACCCTGTATATATATATATATACAGGGTGTCCGTAAATTTTCGACCTTAATGAAATAAATAAGTAGATTGGCTCGAATTAACAAGAAATGACCGGTATTGCTTTGGGATTGTCGCAATAATTAACGAAATATTAAATAAAAAAGATCGGCCAATCTGCGTGAGTAAAAGCGCGCGGTGACGAGAGTCATCCCACCGTAATCCGATACTACGAACGCGGCGAAGCGGTGGGCGGGTCGCTCTCCGAGACATGATGGTGGTTTGCGATATATCGCAATACCGCGCCGAAAAATGACCCGTCCCCCCTTTTCGTGGCGAGAAAATGATGCGCTATCATTTCCACACCACCTTGCGGTAGATAGCATGGTGCGCTTTTTTTATAGTGGTTTCCCCCATAGGCCTATTCCACTCTCAATTTAAAAATTATTCAAAATGCCATTTACTATACGCTGAATATATCGTAAATGTAAAAAATTAATGGACAGTACCTTTACAAAAATTCGTGGTTGAAAATTCCTCGATAAAATGTATTGCACACGTTGATAATGTGATACGATGATAAAATTCTTCAAGAATCCTTTCTTCATCTCGTACACGAAGACGCACTGCTGGACCGGTTATCCCGATATTATGCACGACACTCAGTTTCACATAATTATTGCACAACACGTAAAATTGTACGGCCACTTGGTTTTCGTGCACGCCCGAGAAATGATTCCATGTAAATTGCGGCCGCACGATAAGTATTTTCTCCCGCTAGTCCGTATGCCACAATCATATCCGTATATTCCTGCAGAGTACACTTCATTTTCACTGTTAATTTACTACGCAAACACAAGATTTTTATTAAAACGTCTTAGCTCTCGCACGCTGTTACCAGACTGCGTACGCCAGCAGCACGCAACTACAGCTGACAGCTGAGCGGACATGTGAGTGTAAGCGTACGTGTGAGTTCGACGCCTGCGCACTATGATTACACTCGCATGTCCGCTCAGCTGTAGTTGCGTGCTGCTGGCGTACGCAGTCTGGCAACAACGTGCGAGAGCTAAGACGCTTAGTAAAAATCTTATGTTCGCGCAGTTAATTACCAGTGAAAATGAAGTGTACTCTGCAGGAATATACGGATATGATTGTGGCATACGGATTAGCGGGAGAAAATACTTATCGTGCGGCCGCAATTTACATGGAATCATTTCTCGGGCGTGCACGAAAACCAAGTGGCCGTACAATTTTACGTGTTGTGCAATAATTATGTGAAACTGAGTGTCGTGCATAATATCGGGATAACCGGTCCAGCAGTGCGTCTTCGTGTACGAGATGAAGAAAGGATTCTTGAAGAATTTTATCATCGTATCACATTATCAACGTGTGCAATACATTTTATCGAGGAATTTTCAACCACGAATTTTTGTAAAGGTACTGTCCATTAATTTTTTACATTTACGATATATTCAGCGTATAGTAAATGGCATTTTGAATAATTTTTAAATTGAGAGTGGAATAGGCCTATGGGGGAAACCACTATAAAAAAAGCGCACCATGCTATCTACCGCAAGGTGGTGTGGAAATGATAGCGCATCATTTTCTCGCCACGAAAAGGGGGGACGGGTCATTTTTCGGCGCGGTATTGCGATATATCGCAAACCACCATCATGTCTCGGAGAGCGACCCGCCCACCGCTTCGCCGCGTTCGTAGTATCGGATTACGGTGGGACGACTCTCGTCGCCGCGCGCTTTTACTCACGCAGATTGGCCGATCTTTTTTATTTAATATTTCGTTAATTATTGCGACAATCCCAAAGCAATACCGGTCATTTCTTGTTAATTCGAGCCAATCTACTTATTTATTTCATTAAGGTCGAAAATTTACGGACACCCTGTATATATATATATATATATATATATATATATATATATAGTATCAATCATATTTTCTGAACTAATTTGGGATGCAATGAGGAACACAAAAAGGTATCCCTAAAATATCTCTTACAATTTTGCAGGGCTCCCTTAAGAGATCCAAAAAATATCCTGAGATGTTTGGCTTTGTACCATATTCTGAATAAATCTCGCGTATATCCCGAGGATATTTAGGATATATTCAGGATCATCCTGAAGATATCTTGTGCTGTTTGGGATATAATCAAAATAATTTTATTTATATATATATAGATAAAATTATTTTTGATTATATATATAATATATATATGATCATGATCAAATCAGGTCAAAATCCATACATATTATATTATACATTATATTATACATTATATTATACATAATTAGATAATATAAATTTTTTTCCCGTGTTATAAATTGGATTTTAGAAATTTTGACATTAATATTTTGATTATATGTTAGATTTTTCAGATTGTATCAACAACATGTAATGCTGACGAACTATCAATGTCCTTCATAGTTGGATTTATCAGTCTTTTATATATGTTTTTAGCAAACTTAGTTGGACAAGAAATTACGGATCACTACAATTATATATATACTGCTACGTAAGAATATTGTAATTTAAAATATGTGGTCACATTTTTTCACAAATTTAATAATGTAAATGAAAATATAATACGTACAATAAATAAATAAATAAATAAATATATATATATATATACATATATATACAGGGTGACCCATTTTAACTTAGGCAGCCAAATAACTCGAAAAATAAGCACACTACGAAAAAATGGTTAGAATCAAAATTTCGTAATTTCGAGGGGGACGTACAATGACGTTAAAATCAGCCCCCCACCCCTCCCCCTGGGCGGTGAAGGGGAGCAAGTTTAAAATCTTAAATGGAATCCCCTATTTTTTATTGCATATTCTTGTAGCTTATCTCGAGAGCTTTCCAAAACACTATAATTAAGTACCTTTTTATTAAGTACTTTTTGAGTTATAAGGCTTAAAATAATTTCTTAATTTTACATAAACCATAAAATATCTAGTAAACCATTCATTTTTCGATTATCTTACCTTCATACTTTTATGTACAAAATAATGAGAGGAATCAATTGGTGTAAAGAAAACATACAGTTGTTTTTAAGAAAAAATATGGAATTGTTAATTGCAAATTACATATTTTTTCTTAGAAACAACTATGTGTTTTCTTTACACCAATTGATTCCTCTCATTATTTTGTACATAAAAGTATGAAGGTAAGATAATCGAAAAATGAATGGTTTACTAGATATTTTATGGTTTATGTAAAATTAAGAAATTATTTCAAGCCTTATAACTCAAAAAAGTACTTAATAAAAAGGTACTTAATTATAGTGTTTTGGAAAGCTCTCGAGATAAGCTACAAGAATATGCAATGAAAAATAGGGGGTTCCATTTAAGAAATTGAAGGTAATCTTTATGTGACCTTCAAATGACTATCCAAGGTCAAATCTAAGGTCACCGTCGGATTGCCCGGGAAAAATCCTACAACTTTTGTCTAGGTCATTTTCCTCTGTGATGCGTATTTTTCAAATTATCCAGCCGTCCCGGAACTTTTTCCCATCACTGTATATATATACATATATATATATATATATATATATATATATACCGGGTGTTTCAGACCACACGTCTCACCCTTTTAAAACGTAGGGATGTGCTTGTACCAAAAAAATGGCTCAGACGAAATTTGCATGATTTCGAGGGATCTATCTGATGGTGACCTTGAATTCGACCTTGAGATCGACCTTGGGCATAAATGAAAGTCAAAGTAGCGTTTTTTAAATGAATACCCTTATTTTTGACTTTAGAAATGAAAAGAGCGGAAAATTTCACGTTCGAATACGTTATCAAGTTAAGGTCAAAAATATCCTTAGAGGTCACGTGGAGGTCGAGTTATTCCAAAGCACCAGCCCACCCTTTTAAAACGAATGATTTCTTTTAATATTAAAAGTATTACTTTTAATATTAAAAGTAATCATTCGATTTCTCTCAGTGTGTAGTCCTACGCGTAGAGTTTTGAAGATACCTAATTACCGAGATCTCTACATTCGGTACAGCTCTATGATGCCGTTTATTCTTGATTTATCAATATTAATCTTCATTTAATGTTGATTATTGTAGCAATAAAGTAATTTTCACGAAAAAGCACCCTTACATGCCATTCCTAAAAGTCATTGCTTAGAATTCATAGTATTACGCAACTCGTCACCAATTTACGTTTTCTAATTAGCAACCCAGTCGTAAGCGTAATTTGTAGTTATGCCTTACCCGAACGAAGCAGCTGCGTTAATGATGTCAGTTTTGGGTAGAGCTGGAAGTTTTCGAGCAGCTGAAATAATGTAGCGAAATGAATATCCCGATCATACACCACATTCGCGCAAAGTTTTCAGTCGTTTACAACGTTGAATAATTGTAAAAGGTATCGTTCAGCCGGATCATAATAAGGGAAGGCAAATTCATCGACCAGTTCGTTCAGTAAGAGCACCTGATGTAATTGCATCTGCCTTTGTAACCCCGAATGATTCTTTAAAGCGACAAGCAAGAGATAGTGGAATAAATCGAAGCACGATCAGTCGAATTTTTCGTGAAAATTCATTCCATCCATATGGAATGTCACTTCACCAGGCCATGACATTGAATGATCATAGACAAAGACTGATATTCTGTAATTGGATTACTCAACAATTACCTAATTTCCATAGAAGTATCTTATTTTCTGATGAGTGCACCTTTAAAAGTGACGGCGAAATAAACACACATAATTTTCGTTATTGGGCACAAGAGAATCCACATTGGTATCGAGAAATGGATCATCAACGTATCTGGAAAGTCAATGTTTGGTGCGGAATTGATGATACGCATACCATGGGACCATTTTTCTTTCAAGAGAATTTAAACCGTTTTTTATACGCCGATTTACTCGAAAACGAACTTCCACGTTTACTTGAAGATATTCCACTCCAATTATGTCTAAATATGTGGTTTCAACAGGATGGATGTCCCGCCCACACGTCTGTCATTGCTCGTCAACTGAACCGCATATTTCGCGACCGATGGATAGGTAAACATGGTCCACATAATTGGCCACCACGATCACCGGACCTTACAATTTTAGATTATTATTTGTGGGGACGAATAAAAGACCTTGTATACCGCGAACGACCTACGACTGCAGAAGATATGAAAAACAGAATTCGACAAGCCATTCAGTCTCTAGATACTGACGAAATTCGTCGGGCGACGGATGATTTCCAAAGTAGGGTAACAGCCTGTATAAATGCACGTGGTGGACATTTCGAACATCGAGACTGAACAACGTATGCACAAAGGTGACAGCAAGGGGAACCACCTTATGAAAGCACCCCGATAAAGGTGACGGCAAGGGGAACCACCTTATGAAAGCACCCCGATAAGGTGTAAGTCCGACCTTGTGACCTCCACGTGGTACACCTTGGGAAACGCTAATACAGGCGGCATTATTACAAAATACATATTATAAAATATCTAGTAAAACATTCATTTTTTTTATTATCTTACTTTATACTTTTAAGTACAAAATAATGAAAGAAATCAATTGGTGTCAAGAAAACACACAGTTGTTTTTAAGAAAAAATATGTAATTTGCAATTAATAATTACATATTTTTTCTCAAAAATAACTATGTTTTTTCTTTACACCAATCGATTTCTCACATTATTTTGTGCATAAATGAATTAAATTAAAATAATCGTAAAATCAATATTTTACTAGACATTTTATGGTTTATGTAAAATTAAGATATTATTTTAAGCTTCATAACTCGAAAAGTACTCAATGAAAATATACTTTATTACAGTGTTTGGAAAGCTCTTGAGACAAGTTACAAAAATGTGCAAAAATATATAGGCTTCCATTTAAAAAGTTGGAGGTGACCTTCAGGTGATTCTTCAAAGTCAAATTAATAGCACCATCTTATGTCTCCCTTCAAGCCTTCAATTTTTGTCTGAAACATTTTTCGATTTAATGCAGTGTTCTGAGATATTCGCATGTACTGATTCAAATGGTCTAACCTATATATATATATATATATATATATATATATATATATATATATATATATATATACAGGGTGGGGCATTTATCTTGAGACAAGATAATATCTCGATTGGAGTCGATTATTTTGAAAAAAGTTTTAGACAAAAGTTGTATAGTTTCAAGGGGGACATAAAATGGTGTCATTAGTTTGATCTTGAAGAGCCACCTGAAGGACACGCGAAGGTCAGCTCCAACTTTTTAAATGGGACACCCTATATGCTTTTGCATATTCTTGTAGCTCATCTCAAGAGCTTTCCAAAACACTATAATTAAGTTAGTTTTCATTAAGTACTTTCCAAGTTATGAGGCTTGAAATCATTTTTTAATTTTACATAAACCGTAAAATATCTTGTAAAATATTCATTTTTCGATTATTTTACCTTAATACTTTTATGTACAAAATAATGAGAAAAATCAATTGGTGTAAAGAAAACTCATAGTTGTTTCGAAAAAAAAAATGTAATTTGCAATTAACAATTACATATTTTTTCTTAAAAATAACTATGTCTTTTCTTTACACCAATTGATTCCTCTCATTATTTTGTACATAAAAGTATTAATGTAAAATAATCGAAAAATGAATATTTTACAAGATATTTTACGGTTTATGTAAAATTAAAAAATGATTTCAAGCCTCTTAACTTGGAAAGTACTTAATGAAAACTAACTTAATTATAGTGTTTTGGAAAGCTCTTGAGATGAGCTACAAGAATATGCAAAAGCATATAGGGTGTCCCATTTAAAAAGTTGGAGCTGACCTTCGCGTGTCCTTCAGGTGGCTCTTCAAGATCAAACTAATAGCACCATCTTATGTCCCCCTTGAAACCATACAACTTTTGTCTAAAACATTTTTCTCTATCTTGCTTAGGTTCCGAGAAATTTAGGTGGTCGGATTAAAATGAAACACCCTGTATATATATATATATATATATATATATATATATATATATATATACATATTCTTATAGCTGACCTCGAGAAAAAAAACACAATTGTTCCGAAGAAAAAATATGTAATTTGCAATTAACAATTACATATTTTTTCTTCGGAACAATTATGTGTTTTTTTTTAGACCAATTGATTCCTCTCATTATTTTGTACATAAAAGTATTAAGGTAAAATAATCGAAAAGTGAATATTTTACAAGATATTTTACGGTTTATGTAAAATTAAGAAATGATTTGAAGCCTCATAACTCGATAAATGCTTGAGGGAAAAATATTTTATTATAGTGTTTTGGAAAGCTCTCGAGGTCAGCTATAAGAATATGCAATAAAAAGTAGGCAGTTCCATTTAAAAAATTCAATTTGACTTTTATATGATCTTCGTCCTCCACTCAAAGTAAAATTTTTAGTCATCATTAGGTACATTTTTTTAAGCCCTACAACTTTGCTATTTACAATTTTTCGCTATAGTTGATCCTTTTCGAGATATTTGACCGTTTCCGGACTTTTGCCCAACCCTGTATGTATATATATATATATATATATATATATATATATATATATATATATATACATATCTATACAGTGTGTGTGTGCGCGCGCACACACACGCATACACACACTGATTGTTACACTCATCGTGTGCAGCAATCAGCTGATCGCGTCGAGCGCCTCACATGATCGCTTGTATCGAACGGTGAGTTGCGCCGTTCCTGTCTACCTCTTGTACTCGTTCCGTAATTCGAAAACTATTTTTTTTAATAATTTAAAATCTAAGCCTCGTAGAAATTTTTGGTAAAGGGAAAATCGTCTTACAATTCATTCAAGAATTTGATATTTTAAAGACGCACGCTTGTTCTGAATCACCTTGTATATATATATATATACCTATATATATATATATATATATATATATATATATATATATATATGTGTATATACCTTGGCCCATTTTAATCGACGCACCTGAATATCTCCGTTGGTAAGCCGAATACAAAAAAATTGTTCAGACAAAAGTTATATGGTTTCAAGGGGGACATAAGATGGTGTCATTAGTTTGATCTTGAAGAGCCACCTGAAGGTCACGTGAAGGTCAGCTCCAATTTTTTAAATGGGACACCCTATATGCTTTCGCATATTCTTGTAGCTCATCTGAAGAGCTTTCCAAAACACTATAATTAAGTTAGTTTTCATTAAATGCTTTCCAAGTTATGAGGCTTGAAATCATTTTTTAATTTTACATAAACCGTAAAATATCTTGTAAAATATTCATTTGTTGATTATTTTACCTTAATACTTTTATGTACAAAATAATGAGAGGAATCAATTGGTGTAAAGAAAACACATAATTGTTTCGAACAAAAAAATGTAATTGTTAATTGCAAATTACATTTTTTTATTCGAAACAAATATGTGTTTTCTTTACACCAATTGATTCCTCTCATTATTTTGTACATAAAAGTATGAAGGTAAGATAATCGAAAAATGAATGGTTTACTAGATACAATATTTTATGGTTTATGTAAAATTAAGAAATTATTTCAAGCCTTATAACTCAAAAAATACTTAATAAAAAGAGTACTTAATTATAGTGTTTTGGAAAGGTCTCGAGATAAGCTATAAGAATATGCAATAAAAAGTAGGCAGTTCCATTTAAAAAATTCAATTTGACTTTTATATGATCTTCGTCCTCCACTCAAAGTAAAATTTTTAGTCATCATTAGGTACATTTTTTTAAGCCCTACAACTTTGCTATTTACAATTTTTCGCTATAGTTGATCCTTTTCGAGATATTTGACCGTTTCCGGACTTTTGCCCAACCCTGTATATACAGCGTGTGTCAAAAGTTCCGGGACGGCTGGATAATTTGAAAAATACGCATCACAGAGGAAAATGACCTAGACAAAAGTTGTAGGATTTTTCCCGAGCAATCCGACGGTGACCTTAGATTTGACCTTGCCCATGACTTTCAAGGTCATTTCAAGGTCAAGTCCGTTTTTTCAAATGGGACCCCATACTTTTGACGCCGGAAATGAAAAGAGCAGAAAATTTTACGATCGAATATGTCCTTGATCAACTAATGGATATGACCTTGAAGGACATCCCAAGGTCTAATACAATTGGTGCATTGAACCTTGAGAAATATGCATCCCAGAGAAAGATGACCTGAAACAAAGTTGTAGGAATTTTTCCCTGACAATCCGATGATGACCTTAGACATGACCTTGTAGGTAATTTCAAGGTCAAGTCCGTTTTTTCAAATGGGACCCCATATTTTTGACGCCAGTTAAGGCAAGACTCGTTACTGTCCAGCCAGTTAAGGCAAGATTTATTATTTTCCAGCCAGTTAAGGCAAGACTCGTTACTGTCCAGCCAGTTAAGGCAAGACTTATTACTTTTCAGCTAGTTAAAGCAAGACTTATTATCTTCCAGCCAGTTAAGGCAATACTCGTTACTGTCCAGCCAGGTAAGGCAAGACTTTTGATCATCCAGCCAGCTAAAGCAAGACTTATTACTTTCCCGCCAGTTGAGGCAAGACTCATTACTGTTCAGCCAGTTAAGAGAAGTATTGGTAGTATCTTATTGCTTAAGGACAGGTTTTTATGGTGCAGCCAGTCAAAATTATTTTAATAAGTATTCAAACTGTTCTTCGTTAACCTCTTGACAGTAACCCAATCGATTATAAAAACTACGGATTGTATTCGCAAAATACTCAGCTGGGATAATAGCACATTCGTCTAGTATACGTTGTCGTAATTCTTGTAAATTTTGAGGCTTATTTTTGTACACCCTATTTTTGAGTTAACCCCACAGAAAATAATCAAGTGGACTTAAATCGGGTGACCTAGCTGGCCACTCAATGTATCCTCTACGCCCTATCCACCTATCATTAAAAACGACGTCTAAATAATTGCGCACATTTCTTCCATAGTGTGATGGAGCACCATCTTGTTGAAAGTAAGTGTGCTCAAAGTTTTGGCCAGTTCCATTATTCTCCATTATTCTAGGGACTATTTCATTGTGAAGCATATCCTCATATTGTTCGGAATTTAAATTTCCTTCAATAAGAAATGGACCAATTATTTGATCATTTAATATTCCAGCCCAAACATTTAGCTTCTCGGGATATTGCGTGTTATTTTCTCGCTTCCAATGAGGATTTTCATTATCCCAATATCTGCAGTTATGCCTATTCAAAGTACCGTCGAGCTGAAATGTTGATTCATCCGAGAAAACTATGTTAAAATGAAAGTTCGGATTGTTATCGATCCGTGCCATCATATTCTCACAAAATTCAACTCGACGATCAAAATCGTCTTCGTTTAATTCATGTACAAGCGTAACTTTGAATAGATGGAATTTATTTTTCTTTAATATTCTATGAACCGATTTCATACTTACGCCATGCTCTTGAGCAGCTTTGCGAAGAGTATAATGAGGGTCTTCCACGATTGATTGTAAAACGTCCATGATTTCTCTTTGGTTGTGGCTGTAATTGGTCTTCCTGTTCGTGGTCAATCTTTAACGCTGCTAGTATTCTCAAAACGTCTTACTGTACGTTCGACAATTGATTTTGATATCGGGGTCAATCCATTTCTGAAAGTTTCATTAAAAAGATCTTTTACCTGCATAAAAGATCGTCTAACCCCACCCCAACCTCGCATCATTAAAAGTGATATCCTTTCTCTCTCAGAGAGTCGCTGCATTATGATTTATAAGTAAATCGTGCAGACGATGGATTATGAATGACAGTTACTATCAAGGAGAATTGCTCAAAACGTAGTCATAAGTGAATGTTTTTCAACTATCTCCAAAAGGACTGTTGAAGAAACAATCACTGCAGCTGATGTAATGTCCCGCTAACTAACCTAAGAAAGAATATTGGAGTCCAAGTTGACAATAAAAGTTAATGCACTTTAGCTAATGAGAAGAATCAACAAAGAAATGAACACTGCTAACGGTGTACCTAACAGCTTGCTACTTATTGAAAAAGAGATGTTGAATAAGCAGTTAAACGGCAAAAGTAAATTTTCTCAAATTTCCGAAGAAACGATCGAACAACTATCACTGCACTAAATGCAAGGTTTCAGCATAAAATACTTTAAGAACGACAGTTGAATAAGAGGCCAACGCTGAAATATGATTGTTCCTGCTGACAAGCAACTACGTGAAAAGGGTCGCCAAAAAATCAAATAATATACCTCATAAATCAATGTCTACAATTAGATGTACATCAGACTTCAGTAACGTGGTTTAATGACTTACACTATTGGACATCAGGGAACAATGTTATTTAACTTTGATTACTGTCAGCCATGAATGGTCAACAGTGAACAAAACTGATTACGTTGGATACGGCCATCACTAGTTGGTCACTATCTGTCATAAATGGTCACAGGTGGTCACATGTGGTCAAAAGCGGTAAAAGTAGTTAGTTTAGTTACATACGACCATAACCAATCGAAACTAGTCAGAAGCGTTGAACGTCAGAAAAGTATGGGGTCCCATTTGAAAAAACGGACTTGACCTTGAAATGACCTTCAAGGTCATGGGCAAGGTCAAATCTAAGGTCACCATCGGATTGTCAAGGAAAAATTCCTACAACTTTGTTTCAGGTCATCTTTCTCTGGGACGCATATTTCTCAAGGTTCAATGCACCAATTGTATTAGACCTTGGGATGTCCTTCAAGGTCATATCCATTAGTTGATCAAGGACATATTCGATCGTAAAATTTTCTGCTCTTTTCATTTCCGGCGTCAAAAGTATGGGGTCCCATTTGAAAAAACGGACTTGACCTTGAAATGACCTTGAAGGTCATGGGCAAGGTCAAATCTAAGGTCACCTTCAATTTCTTAAATGGAACCTCCATTTTCTCATTACATATTCTTGTAGCTTATCTCGAGAGCTTCCCAAAACACTATAATAAAATATTTTTTTATTGAGTACTTTTCAAGTTATGAGGCTTGAAATCATTTCTTAATTTAACATAAACGTAATATATCTAGTAAAATATTCATTTTTCGATTATCTTGCTTTAATACTTTTATGTACAAAATAATGAGGGAATTCAATTGGTGTAAAAAAAAACACATAGTTGTTTCAAAGAAAAAATATGTAATTGTTAATTGCAAATTACATATTTTTTCTTAAAAATAACTATATGTTTTCTTTACACCAATTGATTCCTCTCATTATTTTGTACATAAAAGTATTAAAGCAAGATAATCGAAAAATGAATATTTTACTAGATATATTACGGTTTATGTTAAATTAAGAATTGATTTCAAGCCTCATAACTCGAAAAATACTGAATAAAAAAATATTTTATTATAGTGTTTTGGAAAGCTCTCGAGATAAGTTACAAGAATATATAATGAGAAAATGTAGGTTTCATTCAAGAAATTGAAGGTGACCTTCATGTGACCTTCAAATAACTCTTCAAGGTCAAACCAATGATACCATCTTATGTCCCCCTAGAAACCATACAACTTTTGTCTGAAACATTTTGTTGTATCTCACCAACATTCCGAGATATTTTCCATTATAGATTAAAATGGTCCACCCTGAATATATGTATACATATATGTATATGTAATTATATGTATGCTTAAACTTAATGACAACTCGGGAAAAAAAGTCCATATAAAATTGGCCATATATGGATTTTGTCAATATCTAATTATGTTTTGCCAAATATAATCATATATGATATCATATATGAATAAATATTATCAGATCTGAAGAAAATTATCAAATAAATATTATCAGATCTTAGAAGAAAATTACAGCACTTTTCTCACTTTTTAATATAATTTTTAGGAAAAATTATATTTGTCTATATAAAAAAACACCGAAAAAATTGTATTCTTAATTTAAGAATATGCCACTTATCTTTAAAATATATACCACTAAAATAGACGCCAAGAGGACCTTCTTAAGTTAAGAGGAAAATCTTCTAAGGAGATATTCTTAATATACAGAGAAAAATATTTCTTTGGATTTAATAAATTTTATTGAAGTCAAATAAATTTAAATATTGGTCTATAAACGATTTTTTCCACCTAATTTCAAATAACCTGTTTAATATTCTGAATCCCAACAAGGGATCTCGCTTGGAATTAAACTGATAAACAGATGTCAAAGAGGATGCGGCTCACATGTACATAGAGAACCTATGTGTGAGCGTTCTCTCTTTCGCACCACCGCTAAGGGAAAAAAATATACTTTAGATCTTACGTTAATACAAATCCTATATATACATGATAAATATTGAATACGAGAAAAATGGTGTCGCCGCGTAGCGGCAAATGAAGAAACGTATGTGTCACGAAAATCGAGTTGCGGCGTAGAAGTCGCCAATTAAGAATATATTCTTATTCATTAATAATTTATAATTTTTTCGGTGTATCACTTAGCTGCTTATATAATAATATACATTTAACTGGTGTTTTTAAATACTGCATAATAATTAATTAAGCATATAATGCAAGATATAATTTTTAGGAAAAATTATATTTGTCTATATAAAAAAAGGTAAAATCATATATAATCTTAAATGATTATATATAATATCATATATGATTTATATCAAAGCGTACATGAAACTAACCTTTGCTTGTTTTATACATGCTTAGATATGGTATCAGTATCTGATTGTACAAAATGACGTGAGGTATCTAATATCATTTTTTATGATCAGAAATAATCAGAGATGGACATCATATCTAAGCATTACAAAAACGTATGCTCTGATAAAATCATATGTGATATTATATATAATCATATAAGACTGTATATAATTTTACTTTTTTTATATTAAATAGACATGGACTTTTTTTTCCTGGGTCATTAAGCACAAAACAAAATGTTTCACCTATCCGTTGTTCATGAGTGCATTGAAGGAAAGATACATATACATTTTGATCAAAATTTCCCGTTTATAAAATCGTATACAATTATGTATGATTGTATCTGAACTATATTTGTTATTTATACATATTTATATATGACGCAAGACTTATATATAATTATATATAAACTAACAGAAATCCATGTATAATTATACATAAAACATTGTGAACATTATATATAAGTATGCTAAATGCGCACTTATATGTTAAATTATATGTAAGAGTTATTGCACTTATATATAAATATATATAATGTCCTGTACTCTATTATTTATAATTATATATATTTTTGCACAATTATATATAGTTTTGTACAATTATATTCAATTCTGCATGAATATACATGAAAAATTTTTTACCGGATTGTCATACATAGATATCAAATTCGATGGTATATAATTCCGCTAGACATACAAAAGCTGATATTGATTCTCTTACAAAGAAGCAACAAAACTTTTGGTCTAAGTATTGGTGGATTATTTATAGCCTCTGTACAGTGTTTCGCTACGGTAATATTTCACATATTAATATGAATCTGTTACACATGTAAAAGAAGCTAAACAAAATCAATAATCCAACCATTTTTCATTACAGCTAGCAAACACATCTCTATCCTATTTTACAGTCATGTATTCTGTACGATAATAATAGCAAGATATGTATCAAATTATGGTTAACGAATTGTATTTTATTAATAAGGGGATGCCGAACCTTCCTTTTTTACCGACAAAATTTTGAGCACGCTATACTCTTTATTAGTTGCACAGAATAATAAATGCTTTTCCACAACTGAATTACACATAGCAACAAAGATGAGAGTGAACCATTTTTTGTTCAAAATGAAAAAAAAATAGAAAATTACAGTTTTCTTATCGGCTTCTGACATCAACTCGTAACAATATTAGCTGAATATAAAAGTTTTGCAGTTTGTACGTACAAAATAAGAGCACTCTCGCCTCAGAATTTCTTGAAGGAATATACATGAACAATCAGAAATGCATTTAGAAGTAGTAAAAATAATTAGTGTGCACAAAAATTTCGTGCATATGTGTGTGTGCGAAATCGAGGCATGTGAGTAAAACAATCCTGTAAATTAGTTGCTTGCTAGCGCGACAGATGGCGCTATAATTGGTTTGTGTGACAAGGAGAGTCAATCGCGTACTATCCTTCTCTTTCATCTTGCGTGTAATAGGATACGTTAGTATACATGTACGCGCCCACTAAAGCATTAAATTCTTGCGTTTTCTTTCTCAAATTCCGCGTAGTAGATACTTGTTGTCATACAACGACGTAACAAGCTGCGAGAAAACAGCGTTACAACGTATTACATGAAAAATATTCTGTGTAAGTTATACATATATACAATATATATATATATATATATATATATATGTATATATATATATATATATTGTTACGCCCGCGGCGAGGACTTCGATAAATATCGAAGCCGCGCACGAAAAGATCGGCCGCTCGCGAGTCGCGCGAAATAAATAGACACTTTTAAAAGAAACTAAGAGCTTTAATACTCAACACAGGGCAACACAAACGGTAACACAGAACGGTTTAACACAAAATTAGCGGCTCGACACAAATTCGCGTCCGCACAGCCGGACAGCTGGAACCGAACTCAGCTGACAGTCGTTGTTTATAAGCAATCTTCTTGCCGACGGAATCCGGACAACGGCAGGGCCGTGACGACTCTGGCGCGCGCGTAACACTGCCCCTCCTCTTCAAGATTATCGTCCCGACAATCAGCAAGGGGCTCGACGACCATTGCGGATTTCCAGAGACCCCGAACGATATCCTGCTCTCCCTGAGCTGCTGCTCCCGGTTACCGAGCATCGTTCCGAACAGGCTCCAATCCACCGGGCAGGCTCTCAATCGATTCCTTCCAGAGAGCTAGCCAGGCTCCCAAGAACCGACTCCAGGGCAGCCTCCCTTTCCAGCCATCCTCTTGTTTCCCGGCGCGAGTCCTTTTCGGTCCTTCTCCTCCCGTGACTTTCTTCGGACAAGAGGGGGGTATCTACCGTGGACCCGTCGTCCCAAAAGGACTCCCCAAGTCCCTGCCTCGGCATTCGCCCTCCGGCCCACGGGAAAACCACGGCTCAAAAACCGTGGGCGAGGCAGTCTTCTCTTTGGGAGCTTACGTTGTTAAATCTCCATCTTACGACTCGTGTCAGCTTTCCCTTTCCTTTTCCATTCAGAAAACACTTCACCTGTTGAATAAAATAACAAAAAAAAACGCAATAACTGAAAAAAAGAAACTTAATTCCTATCTTAATTTCTATTACGGGCTCCAAGCTATTCCCTATCTAATCTACCCTATCGTCTCTCAGAAAAAGAAGCTAATCTATCCGCATGGACGATCTTCTTCTTATGCCTAACGGATTTTTGTATGCAAAACACCACATCGCTTAACTTCTTCACTACTACAAAAGGGCCTTCCCAATTAGATTGAAGTTTGGGAGCTCTTCCCTTAATTCTTCGAGGATTAAAGAACCACACCTTCTCTCCCTCTTGAAAAAGAATTTGTCTGGCATTGTGATCATACCAGCTCTTCATTCGGGAAGATTTTATGTCCATCCGCCCTCTAACTTCGAAATGAATTCTATCTAATTTTCCTCTAAGGCTCGAAGCGAAGTCAGCTTCGGATTGAGATCCCTCTCTAGGTGGACTTCCCAGAAGTAGATCCAAGGGCAATCTAAGATCGTGACCCAAATACAGCTCGGCAGGAGTAAAACCAGTGGTTTCATGTTTAGAAGATCTATATGCTAACAAGAACATGGAAATCCAACTATCCCAGTCTCTCTGATTTTCTGAAATAAATTTGGACAAATAATTAATGATGGTTAAATGTTGACGCTCGACCTGTCCATCTGATTGAGGATGTAAAGCAGTCGTCCTCGTCTTTTTAATTCCAAGAAGAATCATCAACTCCGCGAACAATTTAGATTCGAAGTTCTTTCCTTAATCCGTATGGACTTCCCGAGGGATCCCATGTCTGGAAACTATCTGGTTGACGAAGACTTCCGCCACTGTCCGCGCCTTGATATTCTTCAGAGGGAAAGCCTCCACCCATTTGGTGAAACAATCTACGATGACAAGAAGATATCTGTTTCCTCGGGTGGTAGTAGGAAGAGGACTTAACACATCCATCTGAAGTCTCTCAAAAGGGGCTCCCACGTTATATATTTGTAACGGGGATTTTCTTTTTCCTAAAAGGCCCTTCTTGGACACACATACTTTGCAAGTTCTACACCATTCCTGTACATCCTGCTTACAGGTGGCTCAATAAAACCGCTTGCGAATCTTATCCAAAGTCTTATTGACCCCGAAGTGTCCTCCAGAAGAAGAATCGTGCGCCGCTTCTAAAATTCGATCAACCTGCTTACGAGGAACAATAAGCTGAAAGATGCTTGATCTGAGATTTGGAGCTTCCCATTTCTTATAGAGAACTCCATTCTCCAAACTTATTGCGTCCCAATAGGACCAATAAACTCGGGCGGAAATATCTCCATCGGGAATCTCCGAACGGAGTGGGCGTATGCCTGTTTCCTTTCCATGGTAAATTAGAGAGAGGCTCGGGTCTTCGGATTGCTCTCTTTCCCAATCCTGCAGAGTGTTTCCTGTAAGAAGGATCCGAGCGACGGATGTCTGAAGCTCCCTCGAATTCTTCTTTTCGATCTTGGAACAGTACACACAGCCAGAAGATTCACAATGCCGTCTGGAAAGTCCATCGGCGTTTTTATGGATCCGGCCTTTCCGATAAATAATTTCAAATTCGTATTGCTGAAGTCTCTCCAGCCAACGTGCTAACTGCCCTTCTAAATCTCTGAAGGACAGAAGCCATTTCAAAGAAATGTGATCTGTTCGGATCAAACATTTTCGCCCTAGAAGGTAATGTCGGAAAAATTTAATAGAACCAACTATCGCCAAAAATTCTCGGCGTAACGCAATAGTTCCTTTCGGTCTTACTTAATACGCGGCTAAAATACGGGATTACTCTTTCCTTCCATTCCTGATTCTGTGATAGGACTGCACCAATTCCAATATTTGAAGCATCGGTATCTAAAATAAATTCTCCCTCTCCTTTTGGAAAAGCTAATGTAGGGGAAGAAGATAAGTTTCGTTTCAATTCCAAAAAAGCATTCTGACACTGCTCATCCCAAGAAAACTTAGCCTGATTCTCCTCTGACTCTGAGTCAGGGTATACAAAGGTTTAGCCAAGGAAGAAAATTCCTTGACAAATTTTCGATAATAAGAACAGAACCCCAAGAAGCTTCGGAGTTGTTTCTTAGTATGTGGAATTGGCCAGTCCCTCATGGCGGAAATCTTTTCGGGATCTGTGGTAACGCCTCCCGATGAAACCATGTGCCCTAAGTATTTTACTTTCTTCGCGAAAAGAATACATTTCTTCGGGTTTACTTTCAAATTGACGGAACGTAACCGAGCGAAAACTTGTCTAAGATTTTCCGTCATCTCAAGAAAGTCCTTTCCGAAAATAATTACATCATCCAAATAAATCAGACAAATTTTAAACAGTAACCCTTGCAAAACTTTTTCCATCAAACGTTCGAAAGTAGAGGGGGCGTTGCACAGTCCGAAAGGCATTACAGTAAATTGCCACAATCCACGCCCGATAGAAAAGGCAGTCTTTTCCTTGTCCGCGGGATGAATTTTTAGATGCCAATAGCCGCTCTTAAGGTCTAAAGTGGAAAACCAAGAATTACCTGAAAGTTGGTCGAGCACTTCGTCTATTTTAGGCAAGGGATAGGAGTCTTTTTTCGTTACTTCGTTTAATTTCCGAAAATCCACACAAAATCTTATCGTTCCATCTTTCTTTTTGACCAAAACAACGGGAGAAGTCCAGGGGCTTTGCGACTCCTCAATGACTCCCTGATCCTTCATTTCCTCAATTATTTTATCGACTTCACTCCGCATCTGTATGGAAATACGACGAGGAACCTGCTTTATGGGAGAAGAATCTTTTAGGTTAATAACATGAGACAAAATATCGCAATTTCCAGCAACAATCTTTTCGGAAAATATGTCTTCATATTCGAATAAAAGTCTCGCGAAAACGTCTTTCTGAGACTTTTCCAAGTCCGCAGAATCCTTTACGTAAAGTTCCTTCAAAATGGAAGGGACTTTTTCGGAAACGTTTAAGATCCGTGAGCAATTTAGATTCTGCTTTTCCACGAACTCCGAAAAACCGAAGGCTTCCCCAAAAACATTTTCCAAACCAGCCTCCTTCAGAAAATCTACGCCTAGTAAGCAGTCCTCTTTCATCTCCAGCACATACAGAGAAATTTCTTTGGAGAATTTTCCCAGAGCCACTGTCGCTCTTACTTTAAAATCGATGGGAACTTCCTCCCCAGAAGGATAATTAATTGTGCCCTTTTTAACAGGAAATCTCTGCTTACCTTTCCTAACTAACCTCCTATTAAGAATAGAAATATCCGAGCCCGTATCTATCTTAAAATTACACTCGTTATCATCTAATTTCCCTTTATAATTGAAACAGTCCGAACTTAACCCTATACGATTTATGTACAGCGGGGTTTCGCTCCGCCCAGTTGTTCTCCCCCCGCCGAGAGCAACTAAACCGTGTTTCCCACGTTTTCAGGACATTCTGCACGGAAATGTCCAGTTTTCCCACAAAGCCAACATTCCTTCGTATTAGACTTTTTCCAGTTCCCCCTCTCGTTCCCCTTTTTCTTTCCCTTTTTTTTCTTTCCCTTTTTTCTTCTCAAGAGTTCGCGCGTCCCCCTTCCCTTTCTCAAAGCGCCTTTCGAAATCCCTCTTCCTCTCAAAATTCTCTCCATAAATTATTTTTATGGCCTTCGCCCTTTCTACGGCCAGTTTCAGGGAAGTTATGCCTTCCAGCTGGAGAGTCCTTCTCACGAATCCGTCGAGAAGCGACGAAACAAATTGTGCGCAAGCAATTTTATCTCGCACCGCGTATGAGCATTCGGGGTAGGCCAAACGGGCAAGCCTCTCTAACTCTGAACCGAAAGTAGCAAAATCCTCCCCGAATTTCTGTTTTCGGTTTGTGAATTGCGTATAGCAATTCTGAGATTGCCCCTCGCCGAAACGCAATTCGAGCTTGGATTTTAGTTCCTCGAACGTACAAGTCTCTAAACCCTCGATTGACTCCAAAACAGAGCGCGCCTTCCCCCTCAAACACGACGCTAACATTACGATCCTCGTCGCGTCGTCCCAACGGTTCGCGCGCGCTATGAGGGAGAATTGCGAGAAAAATTCCTGCAACAAAACTGTTCCATCGAACGTATCCGGCTTCAACTTGTATCCGGTCTCGTTACCGCGTCGCGACTTTCCCGAGACCCCGATCTAAACTCGGAAGGACTTAGCTGTGAAGGCTGTAGCCGGCTCCCGCGTAGAAGCTGGATCTCCTCGTCGTAACGGCGCAGCATCGCGGCGATCTCCTCCTCGCGTCGCGCTTGCTCCTCGCGCATCCGCCGTATCTCCTGCAGGACGGTGAGCAGAGCAGAACATTTCGTCGCCGCTGTCTCCGTCGCCGCTGCCTCCGGCGCCCGCGGTTCCGTCGCCCGCCCCTCCGACGGCGGCTCAGACTGTTCCCTCCTTCTCCTTTTCGCGGCTATTGTCGCCATCACTCTTTCACGGTCACTATCACTTTTTGTCGGTCACTTTCTCACAATTATCCGTTTCGTCCGTCCTATCCCGGACGAGCCCCCAAAATGTTACGCCCGCGGCGAGGACTTCGATAAATATCGAAGACGCGCACGAAGAGATCGGCCGCTCGCGAGTCGCGCGAAATAAATAGACACTTTTAAAAGAAACTAAGAGCTTTAATACTCAACACAGGGCAACACAAACGGTAACACAGAATGGTTTAACACAAAATTAGCGGCTCGATACAAATTCGCGTCCGCACAGCCGGACAGCTGAAACCGAACTCAGCTGACAGTCGTTGTTTATAAGCAATCTTCTTGCCGACGGGATCCGGACAACGGCAGGGCCGTGACGACTCTGGCGCGCGCGTAACACTGCCCCTCCTCTTCAAGATTGTCGTCCCGACAATCAGCAAGGGGCTCGACGACCATTGCGGACTTCCAGAAACCCCGAACGATATCCTGCTCTCCCTGAGTTGCTGCTCCCGGTTATCGAGCATCGTTCCGAACAGGCCCCAATCCACGGGGCAGGTTTCCAATCGATTCCTTCCAGAGAGCTGGCCAGGCTCCCAAGAACCGACTCCAGGGCAGCCTTCCTTTCCAGCCATCCTCTTGTTTCCCGGCGCGAGTTCTTTTCGGTCCTTCTCCTCCCGTGACTTTCTTCGGACAAGAGGGGGATATCTACCGTGGACCCGTCGTCCCAAAAGGACTCCCCAAGTCCCTGCCTCGGCATTCGCCCTCCGGCCCACGGGAAAACTACGGCTCAAAAACCGTGGGCGAGGCAGTCTTCTCTTTGGGAGCTTACGTTGTTAAATCTCCATCTTACGACTCGTGTCAGCTTTCCCTTTCCTTTTCCATTCAGAAAACACTTCACCTGTTGAATAAAATAACAAAAAAAAAACGCAATAACTGAAAAAAAGAAACTTAATTCCTATCTTAATTTCTATTACGGGCTCCAAGCTATTCCCTATCTAATCTACCCTATAACTATGTGTTTTCTTTACACCAATTGATTCCTCTCATTATTTTGTACATAAAAGTATTAAAGCAAGATAATCGAAAAATGAATATTTTACTAGATATTTTACGGTTTATACAAAATTAAGAAATGATTTCAAGCCTCATAACTCGAAAAGTACTCAATGAAGAAATACTTTATTATAATGTTTTGGAAAGCTCTCGAGATAAGCTACACGAATATGTAATAAAAAATAGGGAGTTCCATTTAAGAAATTGAAGGTTACCTTTACGTCATCTTCAAATGACTCTCCAAGGTCAAATCATTGCCACTATCTGATGGCCCCCTTTAAGCCATACAACTTTTATCTGAAACATTTTTTTGATTTTTCATTGTTTTCCGAAATATTTGAGTGGATCACTTAAAATGGCCCACCTGTGTATATATATATATATATATATATATATATATATATGTGTGTGTGTGTGTGTGTGTGTGTGTGTGTGTGTGTGTGTGTGTGTATGTACATATGTATTAATATATAATATGTATATTTATTTCTTTATTTAAAGTTAAAGAAGAATAAGCATAAGAAAGAGAGCGAAAAAGAAAGAGAGAAACGAAATAAAAAAAAGACAGAACAGAGAGAAAAGGAATATAAAAGGAAAAAGAGATACAAAGAGAAAGAAAAAAAGAGAGACAGAAGAAATAAAAAATATAATATTAGGTAATAATATATTATATTTATTGTACAAGTTATTTACATACAGTTATCTTATTTATCTATATATGTAAGAGAGAGATAGAAAGAGGAATATTAATAAACGTTTTATTTATTTAGAGTCAAAAAAGAATAAACAATAGAAAAACAGCGCGAGAAAAAAAGAAAGAGAAGAGATAGAGAGGAATAAAGAAGTAGAGCAACACATCAAAAAGAAAGAAAAAAGCAAGAAAGAAGATAAATAAATTGGATAAACATAAAATTTGAAAAGTTATAAAAAAAAATTGTATTAGATAATATTGTTAAGTAATAATATTATTATTTAATATTATTGTAATATTATTATTTAATATTATTTGTTAATATAATTAATAAATTTATAATCTTGTATTATTTATTAATGTATAAATTATTTATTAAATTATTTATTAATAATTGAATTATATTTGTAATTAATTATTTAAAATTAATAAAGGTATTATTATAATATAATTAAGAAATTAAGAAATTAAACTTATTAATAATTAATGACGACGACGACGACGACGGCGACGGCGACGGCGACGGCGACGATGATGATGATTAAGCAAAATAAAAGTAAAAAAATTATATATTATAATTAAAATTACATTATTTAATATACATTATTTATAATATACATTATTTATATATACATTATTTATAATATACATTATTTATAATTATATATTAATTAGTTTTGTATAATAATTTTAATTTAATTTGTTCTCTATTATAATTTATTTTATTTATATATTTTATTTATTTTATTTATTTTATTTATTTTATTTATTTTATTTATTTTATAGAAGAAGTTTATTGTTTCCCTTTTCAGGCATACAATGGCGCTTTTCAAGGGAGCGTTCCCGAACCCTGTACAAAACCTGCTCCCCCTATCCCCTCCGACCTGGCCATTGGGCAGCCAATACATTCTCACACCCCTCCCTCCCCTCGGCCACCCCTCACCATTTCACTCTGCCTCACCCCCTGTTGACACCTCTCCTCTCCTCTAATCCTCACTTTCTCCTGCATTCCCTCATGTCCTCTCTTTCCCTTCCGCTTTCCCCCCACGACCTCATTCTTCCTCCTCTCCACCGTACGGGGCTCTCTCCTTTCTCTCTTGCTCCTCTCCCTCTCCCCTAATCCTCACTATCCTTCTCCTCCTTTGTCTCTCCTTCCGTATTACCTCCAACTTCTTATCTGAAACAAATCTAACCACCCACCCTGACCTTTCCCTCCTCCTCTCTCCATATTCCCCCACTCATTCTTCCCTCCCCCTGTCCCTCTATCACAGACCTTACCATCTCTCCCCATCCTCCTTTCCCCTTTCACCTCAATCTCTCTCAATCTCTGCGTCTTCCCCTTTCTACTCCCCCTTTTCCATTTCCCCCCTGATCCTCCCCCTTTCATCTCCTATCCTCCAATTCCCCCTACTCCTCCTTCTCACTCATACCTCTCCTCCGCGTTTTCCTCCTCCGAACCCTCTGACCCCTCCGTCCACCTGTCCTCCTCTGCGTCCCACCGCCAAACCTCCCCGTTCACCCACATCTTCCTGTTCCTTACCTCTACCTCGTTCCCCCTTGCCTTCTCTATCCTCGCCCTTTTCACTAGCCTCCACCTAACCTTCCTCTCCTCCATTGTCAGATCTTCGTCTACCCCTATCCCCCAGTCCCTGTTTATCTTCCCACCTCTCTCTAAAATCCCTTCCCTATCCCTTTTCTTTGCCATCCTTACTATTAACACCGTGCCCGCCGTCCCTTTCCTTTCTACTACCTCTCCTACCTCCACCTTCCTTCCTAGTTCCACCTCCATTATTCTCTCCATTATCCTCCTCCTCTCTTCCGCACTACCTCCATCTATCCCTCTCCACACTAAATTCATTCTCTTCTCTCTTCTCCTTCTTCTCTCCTCCTCTCTCTCCTTCTCCTTCCTCTTTGCCTCTCTCCTTTCCCTGCTCCTCCTCCTCCTGTCTCTCCTTTCTTCAAATCTTCTCCATGCTTCTTCCATTTTTACCCTGTCCTCTTCTTCCTTCCTCTCTTCTCTCTTCTTCTCTCTCTCCTTCTTCCCATCTTCACTCCTCTCCTTCTTTTTCTCCTCTTCCTCGGCCACCAGCTTCCACCATTCTTTCCTACAACTTTCCTCTTCTGAACTCTCTCCCTCCCACTTCCTCGCCGACTTTCCTACTTGCCACCTCACCCTCCTCTCTTCCGTACTCTCAATCTTCCCTCCCCTCTTGTCATTCCTCCCTCCCCCGTCCTCTTCTGCCTGCACTCTTTCCTCCACTTCAGCTTTCTTTCTTCCCTTCCGCTCCAGCCTCCTCCTTTCCTGCTTCCGATCTACCTCCACCTCTTCCTTCCCGTCCGACCTACGCCTCCTGTTCTCTTCCTCTCTGTCCTCCCTGTCATCCTTCGCTCCTCTCTCTTCTTTCCGCGTTCTTGTCTCTTCCTCCTTCTGAAAAATCTGCGCCTCCGTCCTCACCTCCTCATTCCTCTTGTCTCCCTCCCGCTCCACCTTCCTCTCCATTCCTCTCCGCCTCTCCTCCATCTTCTCACCGCACTCCTCCTTCCTAACCCTCTCATTCTTCTCTTTCTGTCCGCACTTCTCCATCCTCTCTAACCCACTCACCACTACCTTCATTAGCTCCACCATCTCCTCCATCACCCTCCTTATCTCCCTCAGCTCCTCCACCACACCATCACACCTTCCAGCCATTTTCACCGATCCTTCCTTCTCGCCACACGTGCTATCACCTACAGTCACCATCTTCTTATCGATCTGTCGATTTGTCGATCCTTCTTTCGATACTACCGCCTTTGCGCGCCATCTCCTTTCTTTCCTTCTCTCCATCTCGTCCGCCACTCTTCTACCCCAGCGCCCTTTCTAATCTCCACTTCCTTAACTCTGTCCTACCGTACCATTTCCTCCCACCTACCACATTCGCTCCTCATCCTCCTGTCTTTCCCCCCTCTCCACATTCTTCCTTACTCAGCACTTTCTTCTCACATTTTCCAACTCCTTCGTTCTTCTCCTCCACCCTTCTCCTGTCACTGCCTCCATGCTCTCTTGATCCTCGATCTCTCCCCTCTCCCTCTTCCAACTCTCACGCTTCAGTTACTCCTCCATCCTCCACTCTCTCCACTTTCACTCCACTACTCTTTTCCGGCCTGTCTCTCCTCCAACCCAACATGGCCGCTTTCTTTATTTTATTTATTTTATTTATTTTATTTATTTTATTTAATTTATTTATAACATATTCTTTAAAATAATATATATAATTTACATTTTATTTATCGATCTTTTATTGCAATATACTTAAAAATTTTGATTAGATTTATTTAAAAAATAAATTAAAAAATTACATATAATTAAAATTGTGTTTTTACAGTTTTATATTTGTTAGTGTAATTATTTGATTATTTCAAAATGCCAAAACGTAGAGTAGAACGTACTTTAGAAGAAGAAGAAGAATTCCAACGTCGACGTCTTGAAAGGAAATCAGCGTCGTCATCGTGAGATTGCAAAAGCAATTTCAAATAATAGTAACATAAATTCTACAAATGTTGCACCACTTTATCAAAATTGTGAAGAAAATCAATCTCATTATCGATCACAAAATCAACCGTGTTTAATTAATGATAATACTTTATTAATTAGCAATGTGGTTAAATATTATATTATATTCTATGAACGTGTCTTGTGTTCACTGCAAAGCATTTTGCAGCTAAAAAAATATCTAATAGAGGAAGTTCATTTCACGATTGTTGCAATCACGGTGCAGTATATTTGCAACCATTTCCTGAACATCCTCAATTTATTCGTAGTTTATTTGATGGTAGTCATATAAAATTTAATGATTTTTTCCAACATATTCATAGTTATAATAGTTCGTTTTCCTTTGCATCATTCAATGCAAATTTAATTAACTTTGAAGATAGATGACCTGGTCCATACTTCAAAATGCAAGGTCAAATTTATTATCAAATACAGCATTATATGCTGCACAAAATGAAAGTCCTACTAATGGTCAACTTTTTATTGTGGATTCAAATGAAGCAATAGATCATCGTCTTAATCAAAATTTATATTTAGATTTGGAAATTGTACAAAATCTTGAACATATAATGCGAGAATTTAATATATTTGCTCAATCTTATCAAATGATGGGTGATGTCTGAGGATTACGTTAGACATTTTGATATTACAAGGTCAAAATAAAGCTTATGCGCGAATTAATGATATGCTTCATGTTGAAGGTAAAAGTCTTTCTGATTTTCCTCAAATGGAACAGTTAATGGAAAATAGTGATGAGGAGGATTATATGACACTTGAAGAAGCTATAGAAATAGATACCAAACAATATAAACAATTAAATGACGAGCAAAAAGAAATAGTCAATCTTTTATTAAATAGATTAGACAATAATAATCATAATAATAATTGTTTTTATATTGATGGTTCAAGTGGATCAGGTAAAACATTTATATGTACAACTATCTATTATTTAGCTAGAATTAGAAATAAACGCGTATGTACAATGGCTTTTACGGGAATCGCAGCCACATTACTATCTGCTGGAAAAACAGTTCATAAGACATTTGGGTTACCGATTTCATTATTTGCTGATTCATCATCTGCTATTAAAATACAATCAAAAGAAGCTCAATATTTAAAAGAAACTGATATTTATATTTGGGATGAAGCACCAATGGCACCACGATATGCTTTAGAGATTATGGATAGAACATTACGTGATATTATGAATAAGGATTTTCCCTTTGGTGGAAAAATTATTTTATTAGGTGGCGATTTCAGACAACTTATGCCTGTTAAAGTACATGCTACTCGAAATGAAATTGTCAATCTTTCTATTAAATTTAGTTCTACTTGGAAACATTTCATAAAATTTTCTTTAACACAAAATATGCGAGTTCTCCCAGAAGGAATTGAATTTGCAAAGTTTTTGTTGAATATGGGAGATGGCATATTAAATGATTTCGATGATAATATACAAATTCCTGAATGTTGTGTAGCGTCTATTAATGCTAATATTGTGGAAGATATATATGGAGATTTAATACGGAAAAAACAGTTTGTTAAAATAACTAAATGTTAAAATAGCTAAATGTGCGATACTTTCTGCAAGAAATGTTGATGTAGACGAAATCAATAAAAAAGTTGTTGAATTATTAGATAGTGCTGATGAAAAAATTTATACAAGTGTAGATTGTGTTGTAAATAGTGACAATGGTGATATTAGTGAAGTTGTGTTACCAGAATATTTAAATAGTTTATCTCTACCATCTCTACCTCCATATGAATTACGTTTAAGACCAAATTGTATCATTATGTTGATTAGAAATCTTAGTATCAATGAAGGACTTTGTAATGGTACTAGATTAATAGTTATAGAACTTGCGGATCATTTATTGAAGTGTAAGATTTTAACAGATGACAAAGCAGAAGATATTGTTTTCTTGAATCGAATAACATCATATTGTGAAAATGTTTATCCTTTTACTTTTTCCAGAAGACAGTTTCCAATAAGATTAGCTTTTGCCATGACAATTAACAAATCACATGGACAAACGTTTGATAAAATTGGTTTAGATCTTCGTAAAGATGTTTTTAATCATGGGCAACTTTATGTTGCGTTTTCGCGAGTTCGTTCTTGGCAAGCATTAAAAGTTTACCTTGGTAATCAACGAAATAATAGATACATAAAAAATTATATATATAAGGAAATTTATATTTAACTTTAGAATTTCTGAAAATTGATAAAAAAATTGATATTGTAAGTTATATATATATATATATACAGGGTCTACCAAAAGTGTGGAAACCCCTAAATATCTCGGAAAATATACGTTTTACAGAAAAGTGTTTCCAACAAAAGTTGTAGGGTTTAAGAAGATCTATATACTGATTCTATCAGTTTGACCTTGGATGGCGTCGTCAAGGTCAGGTCAAGGTCACATTGACTTTTTTAAATGACACCCCCTACATTTGATTGCATATTCTTATAGCTTAATTCAAGAGCTTTCCAAAACACTATAATAATGTTCATTTTTATTAAGTACTTTGCGAGTTATGAGGGTTGAAATAATTTCTTAATTTTACATAAACCATAAAATATCTAGTAAACCATTCATTTTTCGATTATCTTACCTTCATATTTTTATGTACAAAATAATGAAAGGAATCAATTGGTGTAAAGAAAACATACAGTTGTTTTTAAGAAAAAATATGGAATTGTTAATTGCAAATTACATATTTTTTCTTAGAAACAACTATGTGTTTTCTTTATACCAATTGATTCCTCTCATTAATTTGTACATAAAAGTATGAAGGTAAGATAATCGAAAAATGAATGGTTTACTAGATATTTTATGGTTTATGTAAAATTAAGAAATTATTTCAACCCTCATAACTCGCAAAGTACTTAATAAAAATGAACATTATTATAGTGTTTTGGAAAGCTCTTGAATTAAGCTATAAGAATATGCAATCAAATGTAGGGGGTGTCATTTAAAAAAGTCAATGTGACCTTGACCTGACCTTGACGACGCCATCCAAGGTCAAACTGATAGAATCAGTATATAGATCTTCTTAAATCCTACAACTTTTGTTGGAAACACTTTTCTGTAAAACGTATATTTTCCGAGATATTTAGGGGTTTCCACACTTTTGGTAGACCCTGTATACAGGGTGATTCAAAATAACCCCTGTGTCCGTGAAATGACACATTGTTGAGTCAATTCTAAGACGATTTTTCATTTTGCAAAATTTCGTCCGAAGCTTAGTTTTCGAATTATTAAAGAAAGAAGTTAACGCATGACGGGTCGGATACAAGAGATAGGCAAGGGTGACGCGAGACCCGTCAGACGCGGGCGCTTACGCGGGGCGCCTGCTGCGATCAGCTGGTATACACACAACACACATGCGACAATACATTCTCTCTCTATTTGCTGTCTGTCTGTCTGTCTGTCTCTCTCTCTCTCTCTCTCTTTCATTCGCTCACTCTCTCTCACATTTTTTTTTTTTTTTTTTTTTTTACGAGAGGGGAAAATGCATTTCATGCATACTCACCGGTCGATCCAGTGAGTTATGTGGGACTCGAGTACCAAGTCGAATTACCAACTCGGTACTCCCTACCCACTAAAAACCCCTCTCTTTTCGCGAATTTTCTTTGACACACTGTCCCTCTGTCCTTCCCGAGATCCGTTTTCACATAACGTTAAAAAATAGTTATTATTACCTTGTTCGATGACTTCTGATGTATTGCTGTAATTGCTTGAAGGAGAAATGAATTTTCCGATAGATCGTACGTTCTCAAATTTAACGTAGATATCACGTTGCACAAGACAGAAATCCACACTAAATTATTAACTGAAAGTTTTTCTTCTTTTATGAACTGCATTCTTTTATAAACTTTAACGTAATCACATTTATTTATTCACTCGATGAGACGAGAAATTTACTGATGACTCTATCACTAATCACTGTCGAATAATAACTGTTGGCGATTAAAAATCACTCGATGAAAGAAACACGCGCGGACACGTTACTACACGACGCGACAATGCGACGATAATTACTCGGCGACTGCAAGTACCGCTGCTTCCTTGTCATGATAGGTTGCGGTAGGTTAAGGTACTACTGGCGCTATCGAACGCGATCATGTGTTCGATTGAAGAATGCGTGGTAGACGTAAAGAATAAACATTTAACATATTAATATTATTATCATGAATGTGTGTGATGTCCATACATCGTATGATATCTATTTAAAAATTAATTAGATTAAATAAGTGTTTTTAAAATATTTATTACTTTTATACACCCATATTAAATATTTAATTAATATTAAATATTTATTTAATTATTTTATCTATATTATTTACTATTTTATTTAACTATTTTATTTAATATTTTATCTTTAACTATTCTATTTATTTATTTATCTATTTCATCTATTTATTTTTAACTATTTATTATCAATGATAGAAAATCGGTCATTGATAATAAATAGTTAAAAATAAATAGATGAAATAGATAAATAAATAAATAGAATAGTTAAAGATAAAATAGTTAAATAAAATAGTTAAATAAAATAGTAAATAATATAGATAAAATAATTAAATAAATATTTAATATTAATTAAATATTTAATATGGGTGTATAAAAGTAATAAATATTTTAAAAACACTTATTTAATCTAATTAATTTTTAAATAGATATCATACGATGTATGGACATCACACACATTCATGATAATAATATTAATATGTTAAATGTTTATTCTTTACGTCTACCACGCATTCTTCAATCGAACACATGATCGCGTTCGATAGCGCCAGTAGTACCTTAACCTACCGCAACCTACCATGACAAGGAAGCAGCGGTACTTGCAGTCGCCGAGTAATTATCGTCGCATTGTCGCGTCGTGTAGTAACGTGTCCGCGCGTGTTTCTTTCATCGAGTGATTTTTAATCGCCAACAGTTATTATTCGACAGTGATTAGTGATAGAGTCATCAGTAAATTTCTCGTCTCATCGAGTGAATAAATAAATGTGATTACGTTAAAGTTTATAAAAGAATGCAGTTCATAAAAGAAGAAAAACTTTCAGTTAATAATTTAGTGTGGATTTCTGTCTTGTGCAACGTGATATCTACGTTAAATTTGAGAACGTACGATCTATCGGAAAATTCATTTCTCCTTCAAGCAATTACAGCAATACATCAGAAGTCATCGAACAAGGTAATAATAACTATATTTTAACGTTATGTGAAAACGGATCTCGGGAAGGACAGAGGGACAGTGTGTCAAAGAAAATTCGCGAAAAGAGAGGGGTTTTTAGTGGGTAGGGAGTACCGAGTTGGTAATTCGACTTGGTACTCGAGTCCCACATAACTCACTGGATCGACCGGTGAGTATGCATAAAATGCATTTTCCCCTCTCGTAAAAAAAAAAAAAAAAAAAAAAAAAAATGTGAGAGAGAGTGAGCGAATGAAAGAGAGAGAGAGAGAGAGACAGACAGACAGACAGACAGCAGATAGAGAGAGAATGTATGTGTCGCATGTGTGTTGTGTGTATACCAGCTGATCGCAGCAGGCGCCCCGCGTAAGCGCCCGCGTCTGACGGGTCTCGCGTCACCCTTGCCTATCTCTTGTATCCGACCCGTCATGCGTTAACTTCTTTCTTTAATAATTCGAAAACTAAGCTTCGGACGAAATTTTGCAAAATGAAAAATCGTCTTAGAATTGACTCAACAATGTGTCATTTCACGGACACAGGGGTTATTTTGAATCACCCTGTATATCCCACAGGGCACAAAGACGTCTAAAAGACGACTAAAACTGGACATATTTTCATCAAAGACGTCTTTTAGTTAGACAATAGTCGACGAAAAGTCGGCTCATGACCCGAATTTAGTCACTAATCTGTCAAGCCAAAAAATGACTAAAAGATGACTAAAAGACGACTAAATCATATCATAATTTTTAAACGAAACATATATATTTCAATCCCTAAATAATAACACAGTATATACAGTAGCGCAACTCCCTGTCGGCAACTTTGAAGTTTGTGTAGCATAAAATGAAATGCGTATGCGCGAAGTCAGCGAGTATACCAGTACTGCCATCTGTACTTTTCTCTCACTTTCTCCTATCATTTTCGCTCTCTCTCTTTCTCTTTCTTGGCGGTAAAATCACATCTGTGTTTAAATTACAGTTTAAATGCTCACTGATCTCAGTATTAAATGCCGGCATAAATATTTGTCAGCAACAATTACGCGAGTGAAGTGAGAATACGTGATTAGAGGTGCAAATTAAGCGAGAAGTGGTGAAGTAGAGAAGTGATGAAGTGGTGAAGTGAAAGAATTATTTGTGTGTAGAAGCTTTCCTGAAGAGGATAGTTAATCTATTTATTTATATAGGTTTTCAATTCTCTTGTTAGGAAATTTTTGCACCTTGATCTTAGCTTCTTTTTCAGGTGCTGTTTGGTGATCCGGAAGGCCTAAGGGAAACATGGACAAGAAAACCAAACAATGCTGCGCAGTGCCAGGATGTATGAGTTTTATCAATGTAGAAAAACGGCACTTTTTTTAGATTTCCAAAAGAATATGACAGGTATGATAATGTTTTAATTATTATTTATAAAATGTGTAATTTAATTATATATATGTATATTTTCATATTTTTAAAGTAAATAATATATACATATCATATACTTTTATATTTATGAATTTTCATTACACTTTACAGGTGGTTAAAATGGATAGAGGCATCAAAAAGGATGGATTTGAAATTGAAAAGGCCAAAGTACGCATATCAAAATTGTACACTATACCACTTGCATTTTGAGGACAAGTGCGTTATAAAAAAGGCTGTCATTCGTTTACATCCAGATGCTGTACCTACCATATTTTTTGGTCCAGCTTTTCAAAAGGAGTAAGGTTTTATTTATATAATTTATATAATTGTTCCAAATATTTTATTTTTAATAATAATCATCATTTTGTTATATTATGATAACTGTATATATGTACGCACGCACGCACGCACGCACGCACGCACGCACGCACGCACGCACGCACGCACGCACGCACGCACGCACGCACGCACGCACGCACGCACGCACGCACGCACGCACGCACGCACGCACGCACGCACGCACGCACGCACGCACGCACGCACGCACGCACGCACGCACGCACGCACGCACGCACGCACGCACGCACGCACGCACGCACGCACGCACGCACGCACGCACGCACGCACGCACGCACGCACGCACGCACGCACGCACGCACGCACGCACGCACGCACGCATGCTAAAGAAAACATACAGTTTTAAATTAAATATTTTTTCTTAAAAACAACTGTATGTTTTCTTTACACCAATTGATTCCTTTCATTATTTTGTACATAAAAGTATGAAGGTAAGATAATCGAAAAATGAATGATTTACTGGATATTTTATGGATTATGTAAAATTAAGAAATTATTTCAAGCCTTATAACTCAAAAAGTACTTAATAAAAAGGTACTTAATTATAGTGTTTTGGAAAGCTCTCGAGATAAGCTACAAGAATATGCAATGAAAAATAGGGGGTTCCATTTAAGATTTCAAACTTGCCCCCCCTCACCGCCCAGGGGGAGGGGTGGGGGGGCTGATTTTAACGTCATTGTACGTCCCCCTCGAAATGACGAAATTTTGATTCTAATCATTTTTTCGTAGTGTGCTTATTTTTCGAGTTATTTGGCTGCCTAAGTTAAAATGGGTCACCCTGTGTGTGTGTGTGTGTGTGTGTGTGTGTGTGTGTGTGTGTGTGTGTGTGTGGTGTGTGTGTGTGTGTGTGTGTGTGTGTGTGGTGTGTGTGTGTGTGTGTGTGTGTGTGTGTGTGTGTGTGTGTGTGTGTGTGTGTGTGTGTGAGAATCATCTATACGAGCGAGATAGACTTATGTGTAATACTTAGGAATGACAAAGACCGATATAAGGAAGTCCTTTTAAATATAAGCTTCTTTTATATAAATATATTGTAAAACATGTCCAAAGATTAGAGAGAATCTATTTATGTAAAAATCATGATAAATGACCAATATTTTAAATAATCAAATAGTTATTGTAATTCTTTGGAAAGGGTCATTTATCGTAATTTATGTAAGACACGACCTTGCATTCAGAGAACCAACTAATATGTATTCTTAGAATTAAAACTTTTTCTTAAGGACCACTCAAGAAGTTCGCAAAAATCCGTTTCATAGCTAAAGAATTTGTTCTTAAAACTCCATCATAAATTACCCCTACTATTTAATTTTAAAAGAGTATAAAAACTCTTCCAACAACGGAACAAGAACTCTGTTCAATCTCATTCTTGCTCAGTTTTAAATCAGTCAGTCAGTCAGTTCAGATTCACTCTGGACTTAAACCCACTCAGACTCTTATTCGTACTGTAAACTGCTAGAGCAATTCAAGTCAGAATAAAGAGTTTAAATTTTAAACAAATATTTCTTTAATCATCGTCAGTAAAGAAAACCCAATTCAAAGCAGTTAATTATCCTGGGGTTTTACCCCCTTAACCGCAAGAAAAAGAACCCACAATTAAGACGTTCTGTCGAACTCGGACAACTGTTGGAAAAGCCTGCCTCACGGAACCAACGGATTGACGTTACCAGAACGTCACAGTATAAAATTAAAAATAAAACAACATAGAGTAATTTATTCTTGCTCATTATCTGGAACATAATATCCTTCCCTGAAATTAAAAAGATATTTAGAAATAATTTTTGTTATTTGTTAGCTGAGTCATTACTTACATCTCCTTTTGAACACGAAATTTAGCTAATTTGACTCTTTCTTGTAATTCTTTTTTTCTAACAGTAACTTCTCCATCGTAATACGATTGATAAATTCTTCTCTTTCTTTTTTAAGTTTACACATTTCAATTTCATGGTTTATTTTTATATCTGCCAATTCCATTTCTTTTTCACAAACTAAAGTTATTCTATCAGTCTTTTGTCTTTTTGGAGTAGCTGAGATCGATTTGGTATTTGTATGTTTGCTTTTTCCAAAGTGTAATGAATTTTCTTTATTTTCTTGTTCAACTATATATATATCTAAAATATATTTTTAATAATATGCATACATATTATAAGTAAACTTTAATTAAACTTTAATATTTAATGAATATTTATCTTACCAGATTCATTACTGGATTCTTTCAGAAAAGACGTATCATCAATTTTAAAACTCGCCTCTAAATTATCATTTCTTTTTTTATTTTCTGTATACAAAAAAGAATATAAAATAATTATTTTATTTATACAGTTAAAATAAAACTTTATTAGTTTAAATTAACTTACTGCTGTCAGATATCAATTCATCACATGTACTTAATAATTTTTGGGTTTGTAAATCTTCAGTAATGAAATCAATTTTCGTGAAAGAATTCTGTCGTACTGCTTTAAAAACTTCTCTTTGTCGATCTGAAATATCGAGTTATTTCTTTTAGCAAATATAATTTTAAATATAATTTTTTTAAATTAAAAAATATTTATGCATGTTATCAAAAATGTTTTAAATACCTTTGGATTCTAGCGTAGAGAAATTACTTGAAGCAATCGTTGCTGCTGTTGCCATTAAATCAGGAACAATATCCAAAACATTTGGATCAACTTCTTCATTAATCTCTTTTTCTGGTCCTCCTCCAGTCAGGAATCTTGATTGTTTTTCTGCTGTCAATATATTTTTATTTAGTGTTTTAAGATTAGACCAATATTTTCTTAATTGTTGTACATCTCTCTGTAACATTACATATGTCTTTATAAATGTGTATTATTTTAAAAAATTTATAAAAGTATAGTAAAAATAATAAATACCTTAGTAGAAATTAAAGAAGAATTATTGTATTCCTCCATAATTAGTGCCCAAGATCTAGGATAAACCATAATTAGTGCTCAAGGATTAGGAATAACTTGAATAAAAAAAATAAAGAACATAAAAAATGGAGAAACTGTATGAGAATGAGGATATTGATTCTACCCAATTATTAACGCCTAACGAGATCTTCGATGCAGTAAAAATTTATGATTCCACAATATAAATAAAAATAGACTTATTTTTATTCATAATGGATATTTTTAATAACAAAAATATTAATAAAGTTCATTAAATACTATTAAAGTTTGTATATAATTATTCAGATATATTATTGCACATTAGATATGTAGAAACAAATATGTACAAATTTTTCAAATTTTTATTAAATAACGGTAATGGATGATGTGTTCAAGTTGTTGTTTGGAACGACGAAATTGACAACGTGGAGCATCACATTTTGTCTAATTGTGTAAATATTTACTTTTATTTTTATATATTAATTTTATGTTTTACATTTTAATTTCTTTCTGAAATATTAAATAATTTTTTAATTAATTTTAAATATATGTTGTTAAATATTGTGTAAATAATTTACTACAAAATTAAAATTTTTTTAAAATTAAGTATTAACGCACAATTTTTGTATATTTAAAAATTGAAATATATTTATATAATCTTGTTCCTAATATTAAAATTTATTTTATTTTTAGATAATCCAATTAATAATTTTTAGATGGTGTACAGGCAAAAACACCGAAATCACTCCAATTTAATCACGAAAATGTATCTTATGAATTGCAAATTACGAACCTAAAAGTTCTGTAAATGTCAAACCAAAAGTAACACTACTACAAGATGTTTTAAACACCTCAGAATGTATTAGTAAGTTTTATAATAAATTATTATTATTTGTTATTTTCTTAGAAAATTAAAAGTTATTATTATCATTATTTATAATATTTATTAAAATATTAAAAATGTCAATTAAAATTAATATTATTATTAATTCTTTTTATTCTTTATGTAGAAGTAGAAGGATATGTTAAGATCAATTTTTCAGAATCATTTAATATCAAATTAAATAAAATAATTGGATATGGATCAATTACGGATGGAACATATAAATTAGAGATACATGTGTTAAATTTCAAATATGATGACTTTCAAACAATTGAACATTAATAAAGGAGATAAAATATAAATTACTGATATCATGTACAATACAGGTAAAAAAATACTTATTTATTCTTAAAATTTTAGAATCATTAAACAACCTAATCTAATCTAACTTTTTAAAAAATTTAAGATATATAAAAATTTAGCATTTTTTTTAACTATATTATATTATTTACAAGTGTTAATTTGTATTGAATATTTTAACTACATTTTTTCTGTACAAGATAAATTGATCTATTTTATATATCTTTTATTGATATATCTTATATAATTATCTATATCCTTTTTATAGTAAATTCATCATATCTATCAATTAATGAAATAAAGGACATAAAAAAATCGATGGGCATATGCCTTTAACTGCTTTGTTAAAAGGTGTGCATGCACCTTGTAAAAGAAAATGTGAAGAAGTTGAAAGGAAAAATTATTAAGATAATAAAATTATTAATTATTTATTTTTATTAATTAAAAATTTTTAAATATTATTAAGTATATGTATATACATAAAAATAATTACTTTTTTAAATTTATATAATTATATTTTATATATATAATATTTACATTATAATGACAAACTTTTTCTTTTAGACACAGAAGAAGAAATAAGAAAGAAAGAAAAATTTCTGAAAAAAAATATTTTTATTACACATAACAGTGTTTTTTTATTAAATTAAATTTATTTAAACTTTAAATTAATTAATACCGAATAGATAAAAATAACAACATAACGTTATTTTCTTATTATTCGTTATTGGTTTTTCCCGAGGTTTTTCCTTATTCATTTCCTTTTCTTGTTCATTATATTAATTTAGTTTTTATGATATATAAGAATATATGTATATAAACTATTCTGTAAATAATATCTTATAAGAGAAAATTAAAACAATAATAATCTTCATTTAAGTTTAGTATTTATTTTCATTGTGTGTTTCCTCCATATATCTCTATATCGTTTTCTAATTTGGAGGCGATGCCGTTTACAACAATCTTTCTGAAACCGTGACACATTGAAGACGACTAAGATTGCCTTAAGCTTTAATAGATGAGAGTGGTTGTGCCTATACACTGTATTCGAGGCTATTATATCATTGGAGTGAATTAATTATACAATCTATTTTTCATAAAAATTTTCTGGAGCAAACATGTTATACGAGAGTCATTAATTAAACTCGGGCAATTATACACAATTATGCGGACGGACAACTTTTCTGTTCATTTTATTATTGAAATACTTTCGGTAAATTTCATTAAAATTATATACAAATTAGATGTATAACCATAATGTAAAACCATATATTAAAAAAGTAATAAAAAAGTAATATTATAAAAGTAACCATATATTAAAAAGTAATAAGTAAAAAGTAATCACAAGATGAAAATAAATACTAAACTTAAATAAAGATTATTGTTTTTATTTTCTCTTATAAGATATTATTTACAGAATAGTTTATATACATATATTCTTATATACCAAAAAAACCAAATTAATATAATGAACAAAATATACCAAAAAAATACCAAATTAATGTAATGAACAAAAAAAGGAAATGAATAAGGAAAAATCTCGAGAAAAACCAATAACTAATAATAAGAAAATAATGTTATGTTGTTATTTTTATCTATTTGGTATTAATTAATTTAAAGTTTAAATAAATTTAATTTAATAAAAAAAACGCTGTTATATGTAATAAAGATATTTGTTTTGAGACATTTTTCTTCCTTTTTTATTTCTTCTTCTGTGTCTAAAAGAAAAAGTTTATCATTATAATGTAAAAATTATATATATAAAATATAATTATATAAATTAATAAAAAAGCTAATTATTTTTATGTATATACTGTGACGTTGCCGTCCTGTAGCGCGTCCATCCGCCCCGAGATTTTACGGGGCGCGGGCCGAGCGGCCGCGCCAGAATCCACCTCGAGAGAGCGTTATCAAAAAAAAATCCCCGGAGAGCGCTATCGTTAGTTTGTAAAGATTTTTATTAATTGTATCGAATTTTTGTTTATTTGTCAAAAACGACAACGGGAACCTCACCGGAGAAGATCCGGAGGACCGGAAGCACATCAAGGAAGATTGCAGCAAGACGCTTGTCGACAGCGAACGGAGGAGATAATAGCGCTTGATAGGACGATACCAGGGGAATTCGCCCGCGTCCCAGGGTGGAGGACGGAGGTCCGATCAACGCTACCCTCCGAGGAGGACAAACGACAGCGGAGCCTCCAACGGGCCCTTATACCGGGGCCCGCGACAGCAATTAACAATTCGAATTAAATCAATTGCGCGCGAAGCGCTAAAAGCGCCGCGGATCTCGCGAGGCGCTAGGACCTCTTGCGTGCCGTATCCTGATTGGCCGCGAGGCTGCGCACCCCACTAAACGGTCATTGACGCCGCTATCGACCCCGGGCCGCGAGATCCCAGGATCATTCTGGTGCGGACGCTCGCGAGAATAAGTCGCTTTGATATATCGTTGTCGCTTTGTGCTAAATTTTCCGTGTTTGTCGCCGCTGCCGAGAGAGCCGAGAGGACGAGGCCGAGGACCATCCCCTGCAGGAGGAAACGTAGTCGGTGAGGTTGCCCATCTTTTCGTGTAAGCCACGTACGCGATTTCGTCCGCGTGCCGGCCGTTCTACCGTCGTCGCCATCTTTTTCGTGTTTCGCGACCGCTCAGGCCCAGTGCCGAGACGGTGATATTTCGTGAGTTTGTCGGGCGACCGGAGGCAAGCGACCGAGGAAGGACCATCGTAACATCGGCGTTAAATCGATAAGGCAACGTTCATCTCTCTACGGGTTTCGGGTGTTCCGTACGTGAAGCTATCGACCGTCGAATATCGACCGCGTGCGCGAAGGATCGCGAAAGCGAATACCGCCCGTGTTGTCGTACCGCTGTCGTTGCCGCGTAGGATATTCCGGGACGTATCTCAGGGCGATTTTTGATGTCGAATTGCGTGTATGTCGTCGTTAATTGTTAAGAGTGCGTATGAGCGGTATTTTATTCTGGTATTTTATTATAGTATGAGCGTGAAAATATTTGCGTCATTGTCGCGCCTATTACGCTGTCGCATCGAGCGTGATAAAGGATCATAGAATATTTGCATCTTCGTCACGTTTATTGCGCCGTCGAATAACGCGTGATAAACGATAATTTGTATCTGCCGAATTGGTCGCGGTGCGAGATAATCGTCAGAATATTGAGAGTGAAATTTGAGCGGATTGCGCGGAAGAAAGAGGTGAGACAACGGCGGAGAAAAGTCTCCGTCTGCCGTCGGCTATCGAAATTTGAGAATATCGTTCGCCTATCGCATACGTGATCTGTCTTCGCAAGTATTAAGGCCCGGTTTCACAACTCGCTTTAATCGAAGTTTAACTCGTTAAACCTGGCTTAAGGAAAATGTTGTGTTCCATAACTGCTTTAAACTGCGGTTAACGTTAATTTCTTGCGGTTAAAGTTAAACGCTCAATTTTGGGCGTTTAATGAAGATAAACGAAGTTTACTACTGCAGCGTCATCAATTTCAGTGTCAAAATTTCTTACCGTCGAGAACTACAGTATAATAGTAAGCTACAACTTTTTGAGGTTATATTGATATATAATTTAGATTTATATATTGAATAATGGCTTTAGAATACATATTATCTTCATCTGAAGATGAATATTTTGAAAATGTAATTTATCGACGCCCAAAAATTATAAGAAGACGACCTTCATACTTAGAAGAATTTGATGACGTCGATTTTCATGGACGATTTCGTTTATCAAAGAACTCTGTTATTACAGTGCTAGCAGAAATTGAGCAGGAAATTTCTCATAAAACAGAACTGTAAGTATATAAAATGTATTTATATAAATATTGGATTTATTTTAATAGATAGATTACATATAGTATAGATCACATTCTATAATAGTAATATAGAATAGAATATAGTAGCATCTAAGTCTGTTTTATAATAGATCAATGATATTCAATTAATTTCATAATATATGAAATTATTATTAACAACTTTATGTTGATAATATGTTCAAATGCACAAAATTTAGTATATTTTACCAAATTTAGTATATTTTACATTCTAACCACTATCTAGTAAACACCAATAAATTTGTAAAATATTTGTTAAATATTGCACATATCATATTATATTAAAATCAGGAAATAATAACATTGATATAATGTTATTATTGATTCATATTGATACCCTAACAACACACATGTCCAAAAGATGTTCAGAGGTCATCGAGAGGACATCCAGAGGACATAAAATATCCTTTGGCTATCCTCTAGATATTCTATGGACGTCTTTTGGACATGTGTGTTGTTAGGGTATAGAATAAAAAAGAAATAAAATGATTAATTCATATTAAATTTTATTGCTAGAAACAATGCAATATCTCCAATAGACCAGCTTCTTTTGACTCTAAGATTTTATGCAACTGGAAGTCATTTCTTATCAGCAGCAGATTTTTCTGGAGTGAGTAAAACAAGTTCTCACAGAATTATTCATCGCGTGACTGCTGCTATTGCTCGTCTTCGACCAAGATATATAAAATTTCCTATGCTTGCTGATGAAATAAAAAGAGAACAGATACAGTTTTTTAATATTGCATGATTTCCAAGAGTAATAGGTTGCATAGATTGCACTCATATAAAAATACAGTCATTTGGTAAGTAATTTTTAACATTTTAAAGAAAAAATCTGTTACATACAATAAAACAATAAAATTATGAGTGCATATTTTTACATATAAAAGCCACACATACAATTTATTTCTTAAATTACATTTACATTAAAACAAATTTTTTTAACAGATCAAAATGAAAATTTATTTATAATATATATATATATATATATATATATATATATACATATATATATATTATAAATAAATTTGATTGAAAAAATATAACTTTTCTCTAAATAAATTCAAATACACACTTCTACATTTTTATATTTCTCAAAATATATATCTTTTATTTATTATTTTTGATTTTTAATCAACAAATTAAATAAATTTGTATTGTATTTTGATTTTTGTTGCATACAAATTTTCATTTATAACTGCAAGTTAACTAACAATTATTTATTTTAGGTGGAAATGACGCTGAATATTTTAGGAATAGAAAAGGATATTTTTCTATAAATGTTCAAGCAATTTGCAATGCAAATTTAGAGATAACTGATCTTGTATCTCGTTGGCAAGGATCAGTGCACGATGCTACAATATTTAATAATTCCAGAATACGTGCCTTATTTGAAGCTGGAACGTTTCAAAATTCTTTATTGTTAGGTGATGGTGGTTATCCTATTCGTTTTTATTTTATGACTCCTTTACAAAATCCACGAACTCGTGCGGAACAATTGTATAATGAATCACACATACGAACACGCAATACTATCGAGCGTGTGTTTGGAATATGGAAAAGAAGATTCCCTATTTTAGCACTTGGATCTCGATTTCAAAAAGTGGATAAAGTGTTAGCTGTTATTGTTGCAACTGCAGTATTGCATAATATTGCTCGACGTGCTGGAGATCCATTACCAATAGATGATCCTACATTACAACTGCCTGCACCGTGGGAAGATATTTTACAAAATGGAAATATACCTTGTAGAAATAATGAACCCATGAATAATAATAGTATGCAGCAAATATTAATCAATGATTATTTTCAAAGGTAAAGAAAAAACTATAGCACATTTATAAATAGCATACATTTACGATAAAATTGCTTAATATTTAATAATTAAAAATAGTAGAATATATAATTATTATCAAATTTCGATATTTAATTTTTATAATATACAAAAAATTTAGTTTTGATTATTTCTTGATGTTATTCTATTATCAATCATCTTTACTATTCATTATATAATATATCACATATATATATATATATATATATATATATATATATATACAATATGTACCTCAATTTGGAAATATTCATTATTTTCTTCACAGTTTTCATCATTTTTCGACTGTTTGCTGCACTGAGGATTATCTATGTCTACAATACATATCATGCTTTATTATAACTTATTTGTTAATATTAACAAAGAAATTATTGATTTTTATTTTTAAATTCTTGTCCTAAAAAGAATAATTTTTCAAGTAAAATTATTTTATAGTACGTACTTGACATATGATCACTGTCAAATTTATTTTGTAAACCTTCAACTGATGGTTGAATAATACTTTTTACTCTTTCAGCGATTGGATCATCAATGATATTGATCTTTCCACCACCTATAGAAATTACCAAATTAATGACGTATGTACAGTTTATATTGATATTTTTATATTATATATTTAACATGCATATTAATATTTAATATTGTTTTATATGTATATTAAATAAAATCATTTAATATTTAATAAAATATTATAATAAGATGTACCTGTTTTAAAAACTTCATTACGGATTTCAGCGTAAGATTTTCTAGTTTTCTTCTTCAAATTATCCCAACAATTCTTTAAACTTGTAATATCTCGATGTCCTGAGATAGAATTGCTATTAAATTCATTTGTGATATTTTTCCAACAAGTTTCTTTATCTTTGACACTAACATTGTCCGTCTTTTTATTTTCTATAATGTTTTTTTCGCGTTCTATTATTTCAATTTTATTTTCTCTAAATTTGAGAAATTTTGTTGTCTCTTCTTCTGATTTAATTGATTCTTAGCCATTCTGTATATCACAACTTCTTTAAGACTACTTGCAAATCCGTAGCTATCAACACGTACACATAACCTGTACAAAATTTCAGCATGTTTAAATCTTCCCGGTCTTCATTTATCAGTAACCAATCACAATTTATGTTCGACAAGAAACAGAGTTTCTTCGTATAGATTATAGGTTTAACTAAACTGTCGTTAAAAACATGCTATGGATCGCAATACGAGTTTAACCATAGCGTTAAATATAACGTTCGTTCAAATAAACTCGGTTTAAACTCGATTTTGTGGAACCGAGCCTAAGTATTTTCGATCTTTGGTTACTTATGCTGTCGAATTATTAGGCTGTCGATTCGTTTCGCGAACTAGGAAATTGCGAGGAAAAGTCCGTCGCGATAAGTTGTTGATCTGGCTACCGAAATTACGCTATCGTTTGAATAATATCCGTGAATATTTTCGTGCCGAAAATCCTTGGTATTTCGTAAAGTCTCGCTCTGTCCTGCGAACTCCAGCCATAAAAACGGGCTCGGATAAACAACCAGATTGTCGTAGCGCTCTCGTATTAGTTGTCGACTTCGAGCAGATATTTGCTCAGAATTCCGTTACATTATTCGTGCCAGAATTAATTGTATTGTATTTCTCGCTTTCGTATGTCGTTCGAAATTGTTGTGAATCGTCGTTTCTACTTGATTTGTATGATTCGTTCTCGCTTCTCCTGGAATTAATAGCGAACTAAAGTCTCTGTAAGGAATTATTAATCTCAGTCAAATTATCGCTTCTTACTGACGACTGATTTATTGTTTAATATTGAGCCATTTCTTATTACTATTTTGTTAATTATTCACTCATACTGTTATTTTACTTTTCTAGTAATAAACTTATCTTTCTTTGTTCAAATCGCGTAATTTATTTAAGTGTTCGTCTCGCTTGGTTGTCGATTATCGTTTTGTCTGTCGTCTGTTAATTTCATGAAGACTCGCATAATCAATTAACTTTCTCTAATAACCCCTCCCCTCTACCGTTAGGCGAGCTAGTCGGTCCGTGGCGAAGCAGGCTATCGTTTTTTTTAACGTCTTTCCGCTTTTCGCGAAAACTGATGCGTGAAAGACCGCATCTGGTGCCCAGCTTTTCGATATATCGATACGGTCTCCGCTCCGCCACGGCTCGCGCGAGAACGTCCTCCATCCCTGTTCCTCAGAACGCGAGTATAATAATTTCGTTATATTTTTTTGACGGCGTTTTCGCTCCCCCGCGCACGCTCCCATCCAACATCTCGAGGAGTGTCGCGATTCATTTTGAATCTAATTGAAAAAGACGTCGCAATACATATACCTAATAATATTTAAAAATTTTAATTAATAAAAATAAATAAATTAATAATTTTATTGTCTTAATAATTTCCCTTTCAGCTTCTTCACATTTCCTTTTACAAGGTGTATGCACACCTTTTAACAAAGCAGTTAAAGGCATATGCCTATCGATTTCTTTTATGTTCTTTATTTCATTAATTGATAGATATGATGGATTTACTATAAAAAAATATAGATAATTATATAAGATATATCAATAAAAGATATATGAGATAAATCAATTTATCTTCTACAGAAAAAAATGTAGTTAAAATATTTAATGCAAATTAACAATTGTAAATAATATAATATAATACATAATATAATTTACCATTTTTTTAAAACTACATAGTTTTAAAAAAATTTTTATAAATTTAATTTTTATGTATATTAAATTTTTTAGAAAGTCTGATTAGATTAGATTGTTTAATGATTCTAAAATTTTAAAATAAATAAGTATTTAATAAATAAGTATTTTTTACCTGTATTGTACATGATACCAGTAACTTCTCCTTTATTAATGTCAATTTTTAGAAAGTCATAATATTTGAAATTTAACACATGTATCTCTAATTTATATGTTCCACCCGTAAATTGATCCATATTCAATTATTTTATTTAATTTAATATTAAATGATTCTGAAAAATTGGTTTTAACATATCCTTCTACTTCTACATAAAGAATAAAAAGAATTAATAATAATATTAATTTTAATTGACATTTATAATATTTTATTAATTAATATTTTAACAATAATAATAATAATAATAATACTCTTTATTCCCTTGCGGGGTACAGATGCGGACCTCCGCTCCGCTCACATCTTTTCTTATCTAATCTTACATCTACAGCCTTAATCTATGCTCGAGAGAGAAAGAGACGCACTCCATTCATTTCATCCACTCTCTTCTCATTCATTCATCCGGACCTCCGTTTCCGCTGCATTTTCTTTTCTGACTTTCAATCACTCCATCCTCCTCCATACTCCCTTTCCTCCCACCCTCTTCCATCCCTTCCCTCATTTTTTCCAAATCTTTCATCCACCTTTCCCCCTCACCTTCCTCCCCCAGCACCTCATACACCATCTCTTGCCAACCTCTTTCTATTCCCCAGTCTGTGCACTCCTCCCATATATGATCTCAAGTCTCCTCCCCCCTTTACAAACCCTGCACTTCCTTCTTTCCTCCCTTTCCCAATATTTACCTCCCCTCATATCATCCCCTAATCTGAACCTTGCTACTCTTTGCCATCTTTCCTCTGACCATCCCTTCCTCAAATATTCCGGAACCCCCTTCCCCTTTACCTTACCATACCATTTATTGAATTCCGATTTCCTTATTTTTTCCCATCTTTCCTCTTCCTGCCACCTTCTCTCCCTCACCACCAAATCCTCTCCTCTCAACTCCCCTTTCTCCCTTAAACTCTCCACCTCCCTCAGCTTCCATCCCTTTTCCGCAAAAAATTCTCTCCTTTCCTCTTCCCACTCTCCCATCACTTTCTCATCCTTTGCTCTCTTCTTTACTTCTCCCCAACATAACCTGGCTAATTCTCCCCCTCCTCCTTCCTCCAATTTCCTTTCATATCCCCACGCTCTCAAACCTGCTCTCCCTCTTAACTTATCCCTCTGCAACTCTTCCCTTACCATATATCCCAGCGTATACCTCCTCACTCCAACTACCCACTTCATGTATCTGTCCTGAACCCTCTCTATTTCTACCCTTTCCTTCCACCCCCATATCTCTACCCCATATCCCATAACCGCCCATACTAACTTATCGAACAACCATATTCTTCTTGCCCAATCCTTTCCAAACCTCCTTTTTCCTATCCTCCATACCTCTCTCATCACCACCACCCCTCTCCTCACTCTCTCTTTTATCTGTTCTACCTGTCTCCCGTTTGCTGTCAACGTGTACCCCAAATATCTAAACTTCTTAACCTCCTCTACTTCCCTCCCCTTCCACTTCCAAACCACTTTCTTCCACCACCCTCCTCCCCTCCTGTATCTCATCACCTTCGTCTTTTCTACATTTACCTCCAATCCCTTCCTCCCCACATAGCTTTCTAGCACCCTTATCATTCCCTTCATCCCTCCCTCACTTTCCGCTACCACTGCCACATCATCCGCGTATGCGAGAGAAAAAATTTTCCTTCCTCCTACTTTCACCCCTCCCCACCCCCTTTTTCCAGCTCCTCATCTATATCCGCTAACAACAAGGTGAACAAGCACGGACTCAACGGACACCCCTGTCTCACTCCTCTGTCAGTCCAAAATTTCCTCCCTTCTTTCTCTCCCATCCTCACTTTACTCACCGTCTCCCTCAATATCTCTTCACACCTCACTACCAGACCCTCTCTCACCCCTCTTTTTCTCATACCCTCTAACAAAATCCCCCTATCCACCGAGTCAAAAGCCGCCTTCATATCTATAAACATCATCACCAATTTTCTTTCCTTCCTTGCTATCTCCCTATTTATTAAATAATTCGCCACATATATCTGGTCAATCGTTCCCATCCCTTTTCTGAAACCTGTTTGACTCGGCGGTAATATCCCTTTCACTTCCACTTCCTCCCTCAGCCTCTCTGCCAGCACTGCCGCATACACCTTGTATGCGGTCTGTGTCAAAGTCACCCCTCTATACTCCCCCACCTTATCCCCTTCCCCCTTCTTCACAATTGGCACCACTATTCCTTCTCTCCATTCCTCCGGCCATCCTTCTCCCCTCCATACTCTATTACAAATCTCCCACAACCACTCTCTTACCTCTTCCCCTCCATATTTCCACATTTACTATACCATCCCCTCCCGCCGCCTTTCCTTCCTTCAATTTTCCCAACACCCTTCCTATTTCCTCTCTACTAATCTCCCCTTTCTCCTCATATCCCCTTCCTTTACTCCCTCCTTCCCTTGTTACTCTCCAGTCTACCCCTCCTAACACCTCTTTAAAATATCCTTCCCATTCTTCCATTTTAATCCCTTCTTTTACTCCCCTCCTTCTTTTCCTTTCTCTGTTTACTACCTTCCATACCTGCCCCTCCGTTTTTACCAGCTCAATTTCTCTCTCCCATCTTTCTCTCTCCTCCCTCTTTTTCTCCTCACATAATTTTCTATACTCCTTCTTTATTACCTTATAATTTTCCCCTTCCCCTCCTCCCCTCCTCCATCTCCTAAGCTCCTCCTTCAATTCCACTTTCATCCTCCTGCACTCCTCATCCCACCATCCCTTCCTCTTCTTCCCTCCCCTTCCTTCCTCCACCTTTTCCAGTGCCTCTTCCACTCTCCTCCTTAACCTCTTCCATCCCTCTTCCGCCCCCTCCCATCCCTCACCCTTTTTACCAAAAAATTCCTCAAATTTCCATCTTCCTTCGTCTGTCCAAATACCCTTTCTTCCTCCTTTCTTTCTACCCTTCCTTATCTCTTCCTTCTTACCGCCCTCTTCACCCATACCGTAATTGGTTGATGGTCCGAATTCACCCTATCTTCTACCTTCATGTTTTTAACCCTCTCCCTCGTCTCTTCATTCCCCAACACATAGTCTATTACTGTACCCCCCCTTTCCTCCTGTGTACGTCCATTCTCCCTCCTCATCCCCTATCACACTCCCATTTAATATTGACCATCCTACCTCCTCTAGAAATCTACACAACCTCCTCCCATCACCATTGATCTTCCCATCCTTCGACCTTCTCCCTTCTTCTCCTATATTCTCACAGCTTTCGCCTACTCTCCCCCCCTCCCTTCCTGTCCTCGCATTAAAATCCCCCCCCTATTAGCACTCTTACCCCTTCCTTTTCATCCTCCATCCAATCCCTCAATTTTTCCATTTTCTCTTCCAGGTCCCTGTTCACATATAACTTCCACCACTCTCCTCCAAACACATTTTCCCCGTCATTATCCCTCCTTCTATTCCCTGACTCTCCTCTCTTTCTACCTCAATTTCTTCTCTTCTTCCCAAAATCATCCCTCCCATAGCTCTCCCCTTTTTATTTCTTTTTTCCGCCTCCTGCACTTCCCAAATATAACCTTTTGGAAGCCACCTTCTTACCCTTTCCCATTCTTTCTTCCTTAACCACGTCTCACTCAAAGATATTATGTCCCATTCCCTTAATTTTTTCACAAAAATCTTTATCCTTATTTTCTAAACCTGCCACATTCCAAAAACCCACTTTGTACATTTTTCTTTTTCCCATTCTTTTTCTCTTTTTTCTGTTTCCTCTGCCCCCTTTTTCCATCTTCACTTCCCCTCTTTCCTCCTGCCCCCCCTCTAGCAAAAAACCTCCTTTCTCTTTCTCACTCCAACTTCTTCCCCTACCGTCTTCTCTTTTAATCCCACCTGCTCTTTTCTCTCCCTTAACTCATCCTCCAACTCATCCCATATCCACATCTTCCCTTCTACCCACAGTTTCATGTATCCCACTTTTCCCTTCCCTCCTTCTCATTTCCACTTCTCGCTTGATTAGCCAATCCACCCTTCTCTCTCTTTCCGTCAGATCATCCGTAATCCGCTCCCTCCTATCTCTAAGCTTCGTTTTTCCCTTCATTACCTCTAGTTTCTCCTGCACGCTTGCGAATCTTACCCACACCATTTCCCCTCTCTCTTTTCCCCTTCCCCCTATCCTCCTTATCCCCTCTATTTCTACCACTGCTCCCGTTGCCTTCACTATCCCTTCCACTTCCTCTTTTAGCCCTTCCTGCCCTTCCTTCTTCACCACAACTCCTCTTATTATTATATTCCTTTTCCTCTCCTTTTCTTCTCCCCCTCCAACTCCATCCTCCTCATCCTTCCCTCCAGTTCTCCTACTCCTTCTCCTATTCTTTCCATCAAATCCCCTCCCTCTTTCTCCTCCTTTCTCCTATCTTCCCCTCCTCTCCCTCCCTCTCTTTTCTCATACTCCCCCAACCTTTTCTCCAAACTTTCCATTCTCTTCTTCAACTCCTCACTCTCCTTTTCCCACCCCTTCTTACTTTCCTCCATCCATGCCTTCATCTCCTCTCTACCCTCTCTTAGCTCTTTCATCTCTCTCATTAGCTCCTTAAAACCTTCTCTCATTTCCCTTATAATATCTTCCCATCCCCCTCCCATCTCCTTCACCGGTGACCTCTCTACTTTGTGACTTTTCTTAAAAATCTCTATCCCTTCTACCTCCCTTTCTTCCCCCTGCCTCTCCTTTCTTTTCTCCCCCCTCTTAAACACCTCTAACAGCGGCATGCTATTCGCTCTCTCCCTTGCCAACCTCTCCACATTCCTCGGTCTTCCTACCTTTTTCCTATCACTCTTCCCCTTCCTCTCCCTTTTCTTCCTCTTCACTAACCTCTCTACCCCTCTGTTCCCCTCTCTCACCCTCCTTCTCCTCCACTTCTTTCCCATTCCCTGTCAACCTTTTCATTTTCCTTTCCTCTGTACTTCCCATTTCTGCCGCCTGTCGTCGCCACCTCTACTTCTCTTCTCCCGCCTATCCCTCTATCTTCTCCCGTTACTCTATGGCCTGCGCCGCTTTGCTCTATTCTCTTTCCAACCTTTCCTCCACTCTCTGTACACTCAATACCCTCTCCTCCACTCTCCTGACTCCACCTGACCCTTCTCTGCCACTCCACCACTCCTTCTCCTTCTCAACCCTTTTCACCCTCGATCTACTCTCCCTTAAAATCACACACCACTCTCACTCAACTGATACTCTCGCTACCGGAAACGGAAGTCAATTAATATTTTAACAAATATTATAAATAATGATAATGATAGTAATTTTCTAAAAAAATAACAAATAATAATAATTTAATATAAAACTTACTAATACATTCCGAAGTGTTTAGGACATCTTGTAGTAGTGTTACTTTTGGTTTGACATTTACAGGACTTTTGGGTTCGTATTTTCCTAAATTTGATATAATAGTATTTAATTTAATTTGCAATTTTGTTTTCTCGCATATGTAAGACATAATACATAAGTTATACTAATAGTTAATATCTAATAACCAACGGGCACTACTGACAATTCAAGGTTTGAAGGGGGCAATAATCTCTGCCCAAATAATCCGTGGCCACTATGGCCAGTGGATGTGATAACACTGTCGTGAAAATCACACAGACAAAAATAACACATAACAATACACAAGAGCAGACGGATGCTGAGCCGCAACAAGAGCAATCAGATTTACCGGGACAATCAGCCGGATTCACGATGGATCAATCCCATAGTAGCAATGGGATATTCTCAAAACAGCAAATTGTGGAAAAACATAATGGCTGGCAAGAAATTAAAAGTAAGAACAAACGACCTGTATCTAGCCCAGAAAATAATAACACACGGCGCAATTCAAAACAAACACCCATTGCCGATTACTGGCTAAGCGCGCCAGTTAATACAGCCAATAGATATAAATATTTAGACAATCAGGAAATCGAAGAATCGGAAAGCATAGATATCATTAAACCTAACATAACCCATATTCATTTCAGGTGTCAGTATTAGTCCGTTAATGAATATGTTAAACTTAATCTCTAAGGATAATTATATTATTAAAGTGCAAAGTCAAGAACAAGTCAAGGTTCAAGCCAAAACCATCGAAGACTATGATGTAATTGTTAAAGCTCTAAAGGAAAAAAATACGGAATATCATACTTACCAGAAGAAACAAGAGAAATCCTTCAGAGTAGTATTAAGAAACATGCATTACTCAGTTGAGATCGAAAGTATAAAAAAGGAAATCGAAAGTTATGGTCACATAGTATTAAATATTATGAATATGCGATAAAGAATAACGAAAAAGCCTCCATCCTTATTTTCTGTGGATCTGAGACCAGACGAAAATAATAAAAATATTTACACAATTGAATATCTGTTAAACACAAAAGTCAAATTTGAAGCGCCGCACTTCAAACGTGAAATACCCCAATGCATGAATTGTCAACGATACGGTCACATAAAGAACTTCTGTTTTCATCCTCCGCGTTGTGTAAAGTGTACAGGTAATCAGACTGCCGTTGTGTAAAGTGTACAGAACATCAGACTGCCTACATAAAGAAAGATCTGATAAAGTAAAGTGTGTTCTGTGCGGAAGGAATTATCCAGCTAACTACAAAGACTGTACAATTTACAAACAATTGCAAAAAGCTAAATTCCCGCCTCTAAGAAATAGCACCATGTCACGGAGTGATTTCCGCGCGATTTCGTTGCTAGATAATGGGATCGGAAATCCGGGTTCGAGGTTTTGTAAACGAGCGAGAACGTATGTGAAAAATAAAATAAACAAGTTTATTGGGTGTCTGAATTACAGTGTGAATGTATGTGCGCGTGGTTGTGTGTGTGAGCGCGTGTAGCTGTGTGTGAACGCGTTTAATTATGCGTGAGCGCGATATTCGGCGCGAGGCGCTAAGTCGTTATTTTATGCAATTTTCTTTGAGTCGCAGATGCACATTGTAGCGTGCCGCGATAAGGAGCTAGAATTTATTAAAGCTGATATGATAGTATACAATGGTGTGTATCTCGGATATAAGATATTTTGGATCGTAACAATACCTTTAAATGGTATATACGGCGCGTGTTGTGATTCGGGCGTGGTCAATGACCGTTGACGCAGCGTGTATCGTTTTTATGCACGCACGCCGGGAAAGCCTTGTTAGTATATTTATTTCTGGCTAGTGTTAGGAACGCGCGCCATATTTCGCAGAATTTAATAAATGCGGTTACGTGGTATTTAAATAGACAGTCCCTTGCAATTAGGATGGATTTTCGGGAACGCAGTGCCGACGAGAGCGACTCGTCTGAGGTAGCTCTCTTCTCTACCTCGTGAAAGATGCACTTGCGTTTGGCGGTCGGATTTTAGACCGGTAGTCGAGATCTCTCGACGGAATCGGAGTTCACTCGGATTCCTGTTCTTCGGTCGGGTTTATGAAGATCGGATGGAAGTGATCTGGCTTTGTGGATCGAGAGCACTCGATGGAGGAAGAGTTCACTCTACCTCCTTTCTGAAAGCGAGATTTTAATTTCGGAGCGGTCTAGGTTTCAAAGCTACTTCTCTTAACGAGAGCGGATCGGGAAAAGGTAATTAGTGTGCCGAACGTGTCCGTTTTATACCGGCTTAATTGCCCGCGTCGGCGCGCGGCGGTATTACCCCTTCCGAACGGGTTACGGAAAGCGGTACGGTCGGGGGCCCGCTCGGAGGGGTTCGGGGTGTGCGCCGAGCGCGGGTTTTCGCCGGTCGCCGGATCGGGACACGTCGGCAACACTCGACGGTATTCGGCTCCCTTTTCCAAAAGAGTTAAAGTCGTTTAAAAAATGTGGGCGCACCGCGCCCCTGCCTATGCCCGGCGGGTGTTCTGCCGGGCGGCAGCTTCCGGCGGATCGCATGCCGGGTATACGATGCATCTAAGGGGGTGCACGGGGTGCATCGTTACATCACCCCCCCCCCTTATATTTGTGCCTGAATTCGAGGCACTACGCTCGATCCGGAGCGGTGGATTGGACGATTGTTCGGTCGGTCAGACGTCTGGATCATCTGGTACGGACGGAGCTAGTTGATTTTCCGCTTATAACGGAGTTTTCCGTCCCCGGAAAAACGCAAAATCCAGCGTCCCTGTGGAGTACGCGGTTTGTAGCGCCGGCTAACATGTACCGCGAAATGCGGCACCTCGACGATCAGGCCGGACTCGATCTCCACTTTGATGGGCGGCGCGGTCAGCGGTCCTATCGGCCGCAGGATCTCTTTTGGCGGCGGTTCGGCTGCGGTCTTCAGCAGCGGTTTCGGCGGCCTTTCGTAAGGCCGGATTGGCCTACGCCCAGGTGGTGGCGGCGATTGGGCCAAGAGCATCAGCCGCTTCTGCTCGTTGACCCGGTCGGACCTCTGGATGGTCGTTCCGACCCTCGGCGGTGGCGGCTGCTGTTGCGGCTCTGGTGGCGGAGCCGGTGGCGCGGACTGCGTCTCGGTGGCGGAGGGTTCGCCCAAGTATTCTTCGATGGCTCGGAGAATCTCTTCGCTGCTCGACATGTCGAATCGAAGTGAATGGTTGTTTCAAATTAGTTATCGTCATCCTAGCTATCGCTGCTGTTATTGTTATTGTCCTCGTCCTCTGAGTCTGTTCTTGCTGCTTTTAGATCTTGGATGTGTACGTGTTTCAGCCACCTTCCCCGCCTGCTCCGGAGATCTACGATCACAGGTGAAATTATCCGACGCACCTCGTAGGGCCCGCTATATTTCGGCGCGAGTTTGGCGTTGAAATTATCGATCTTTTTGGACAACTGGTGATCTTTTTTCCAGACCCATTCGCCGATGTGCGGTTTCCAAGCCCTCCTTCTCAGGTCGTAATACTGTTTTTGTTTTTCAAAGGCTCTAGCGAGATTTATCCTGACGAGCTCGTTGGTTTCCTCCAGCTGTCTCCTGATTGTTTCCGGAGTTGTCGTTTGATCGTTCGGCGGATCGTCGGCCACGTGATATTAGTTCACGACCGCAGTTTAAGAATGCAGACGTATACCCTGTTGCGTCGTGTACGGCCGTATTATATGCAAATTGTAATGCGTTTATCTTCTCGTCCCACGCTTTCTGATCCTTGCCGACGTACTGGCTCAGCATTGTTTTTATTGAGCGGTTCGTCCTTTCTACCGGATTGCAGTGAGGTACATATGCCGGAGTGGTTATGTGCTTGATGTTGCACTCTCTCAGTCTCTCCTCCAGCTGTCGAGATCGTAATTGCGTTTCTTATCCGACAGAATGCTTTCTGGTTTGCCGTGTCGCATAATGATGTTGTTAGTGACTGCTTGTGTGATGGCGTCGGCCGTGGCTCGGCGCAGCGGTGCAAGTTCGGTCCATTTTGAAAAGCGGTTTTGCATGACTAGTAGCCACGTATGCTCTTCTTGGATCTAGGTAATGGACCAATTAAATCGTTGAAGACTTGCTGCCAAGGTCTTCTCGTTTCGGTTGCGTGTAGTTTTTCCGGTGGTTTCTCTTGTGCTGCCTTGTGGCTTTGGCAATTTTTGCAGTTTCGTACGTATTTCGTTATGTTCCGGAACATGCCTGGCCAATAATAACACTCGGCAATCCTGGCGATCGTTTTCGCAATGCCGAAGTGTCCGGCTGTCGGTTCGTCGTGATATTTTTGCGTGACCTTTTGCCGTATCGGTGTTGGGACGCACAGTTTCCATTGGTCGTTGCTGCTTATCTCCTTGAAATTTAGTGTATGTAGGATGTGCCGGTATAACTTTCCTTCCTTGATTCTGTATTCCGGTCTGGAGGCTGGATCCTGTTTTACTTCTTCCCGCACTCGGTCGTACCAGCGGCACTTCTTCCGTTCGATAGCGCAGACTTCCAGGTATAGTGACAGCGCGTCTGCCACGCGGTTTTGAACCCCTCGATGGTATCTAATGTCGAATTCGTATTGTTGCAACTCGAATATCCAGCGTCCGAATCCGGTCGGAGATTCTAGTTTTTAAAGCCATTTTAAGGCCTGGTGATCGGTTATGACGATGAAGGCATAGCCTTCCAGATAACTTTTCATCCGCCGGATTCCCCAGACGATCGCTAGACATTCGAGTTTGGTCGCGGAGTAATTTCGTTCTGCCGCGTTTAAAGTTCGACTCGTGTATGCAATAACTCTTTCTCCGTCCTCGTGTTGTTACGTGAGGACTGCACCGAGACCGGAAGTGCTTGCGTCTGTCTGCAAGCAAAAACGCTTCGTGAAGTCTGGGCAGGCCGGGACTGGAGCGGAGATCAGCTTTGTTTTTAACGTGCGGAACGCCTTTGCCTGTTCGATTCCCCATGTCCAGCGAGCGTTTTTCTTAGTTAGGCGTGTAAGCGGTGCAGCTATTTCGGAAAAATTCGCAATGAATCGCCGATACCACGAGGCCATCCCGATAAATTGCCGAATTTGCTTGACCGTTCGCGGTTCCGGCCAATCGGCTACTGCGCTAACCTTTTCGGGGTCTGTACGGATTCCTTCCTTGTCTATAATGTGCTCGAGATATTTTAGCTTATCTACGCAAAATTTGCACTTATCAGGGTTCAGCCGTAACTGTGCGTTTCGAAGGCAACGGAAGGTCTCGGCGAGCAGCTCTAAATGTTCGTGAAACGTCTTGCTGATTACGATGATATCGTCTAGATAAACGAAAACGTGTGGTTCTAAGTCTGGCCCGAGGACTGTATCTAGCAATCTCTGAAATGTGGCTGGTGCCGAATGCAGCTTGAATGGCATCACTGTGAATTGATACAATCCTTTCCCCGGAACGGTAAATGCGGTTATCGGTCGGCTTTCCTTCGCGAGCGGAACTTGTCAGTACCCATTCTTCAGGTAGAGCGTGGATAGGTAACGCGCCTCCCTTAATTTGTCGAGTGTTGCGGTAATTTGCGGTAGCAGGTACGCATCTTTGTGCGTAACGTCGTTTACTCGGCGGAAATCTATGCAGAACCGGTGTTTGCCGTCTTTCTTTTTTACTATTACAATGGGAGAACTCCACGGGCTATGAGATGGTTCTATCACACTTTGTTCTATCATTTCGTCCACTTCTTTGTTAATAATGGCCTGCATGGCCGGGTTGCGTGGCCGGTACCTTTGCTTGATGGGCGTCTCATCCTTTAGTCTTATGAGGTGTTCCACCTTTTTAGTCGGCCCATAGACTTTTTCGAATTCTTGTAATTCTTTTTCTAGGAACTGCTGTAATTGCTCCCTTTCCTCCGGAGTTTGTACAGCTAGCCTCCCGATTGTATTGCACTTCGGCAGTAGTCTCTTCACATATTTCGGTGGTGGCGGAATCCTTAGGCGTAGTCGGTATTGCAGATCGATTCCGATGATTACTTTGTCCTCCATGTGTGGGAGGATGACAAAGTTGTGTTTGATCATCCGTCTGCCTATCTGACATGGGAGTTCCATGTATCCTAGCGTTTCACCCGTAGATCCATTTGCTAAGCTTACCGCCCCCCTGTTTCTTTCGGTTTTTACCCCTTCCTTGTTTAATTTCTCGGCTGTGATCTGACTAATCAACGAGATTTCCGAGCCTCCGTCCACCAAAGCGCAGTATTTTCGTCCGTGGATGTTTATCATTACGTGTGATCGCGGTGTGAATATTATGCGGGGCTCGAGGTTGTGTTCGCGGCCGTGCTTTCCCCGGCCCCGGAGGCGTTTCCCGCCTTCGGGTGGCAGTCTTTTGTCAGGACTCCGTCCCGACCACACTGGGAGCAAAATTTCTTTGCTTGTCTCCTACACTGTGCGCGTGTGTGTCCCCTCTGCTTGCACCGCCAACAGCAGTCTTTTTTGTTGTATACCGCTGCTATAGTCGGTTTCGCGCTGTCTTTTTCGCGTTTTGCTGCCTCTTTTTGTTCCTGTACTATACCCTCCTGTACTATATCCTCGAATTCCGCGGCCCGAGTCTGTAATTGCATTATGCTATGCACGTCGTCGATTCTTATGTAATGTTTATACGCCGGGTTTATGTTCTCATAAATAATCTCGAGCTGCTCGTCTCGCGAATATCCTCCGGCCCGACGCATCAATGTCATCATTACCATGACGTATTGTGCAAATTTTTCCGTCGATTGCTGGTGCCGTCCCATGATTTCTCGACGTAATGTGGCCGCGTTTCGTCGAGGCAAAAATTGCCTCCGGAAATCGCGTTCGAATTCGTCCCATGTTTCCCACGAATCTCGGTAATTCCTGTACCATAACAAACTGTCCCTTTTCAGTAGTTCCGGGAGTCCCTGCAAGAGTTGCGGTGCTGTAAGGCCGTATGCTTGTCTTAACTCCCCCACTCTTTCTAAAAATGCGGCGGGGTCTCGGCCATCGAAATGGCATCCCCATTTGCGAATCTGGTTAATAGTCTTCCCGTCATACGAAAATACCATTTCTGCGGCAGTGGGTGTTCTAAATTCCGCGTTTGCCAGTGTCGGAATTGTCAGCCGGGGTATCGCCCCCTGGGCGCCTGATTCCCCTGCGAATGTCTCAAACGCGTCGATCTGTTCGGGATGTTCCTCCGCGAATCGGCTAATTCGTTTGCGAATTTCCTCTAAAGTACCCACGTCTTCTATATTCAGTGCCTTCGCCATTATAATTAATTGCTCTTTATTAAGTCTGTATATTCACGCTTTCATTACTCACTCGCACGCTCTACTCGTAATGCGGTTTTACAACTGTTCGGGCGCCAATGTCACGGAGTGATTTCCGCGCGATTTCATTGATAGATAACAGGATCGGAAATCCAGGTTCGAGGTTTTGTAAATGAGCGAGAGCGTGTGTGAGAAATAAAATAAACAAGTTTATTGGGTGTCTGAATTACAGTGTGAATGTATATGCGCGTGGTTGTGTGTGTGAGCGCGTGTAGCGTGTAACGCGTGTAATTATGCGTGAACGCGATATTCGGCGCGAGGCGCTAAGTCGTTATTTTATGCAATTTTCTTTGAGTCGCAGATGCACGTCGTAGCGTGCCGTGATAAGGAGCTAGAATTTATTAAAGCTGATATAATAGTATACAATGGTGTGTATCTCGGATATAAGATATTTTGGATCGTAACAATACCTTTATAACGATGCATCCTTGCACCCCCCTAATTAATACCCAGCATGCGAGCTGGAAGCTGCCGCCCGGCAGAACACCGCTAGGCAAAGGACAGGGCGCGTAGCGCCACATTTTTTTGAACGCCACAACGGCTTAAAACCAAGCCAGGCCGAATCGACGAAGCACGCCGAAAACGGCCGACGACTATCGAGCGAAGGAGTTAGATCTCCCCGCGCCCGGCTCCGCCGCGCTCCCACGAGCGGGACCCACGCCGTTCCGTCTTCCCGTCCGCTCGGTGGGGGCGATTCTAATGTACGTCGGCGCGAGCTATTTAGCCCATTATAAAAAAGGGGCCCATCAACCAGATAGGCACCTATTTATCCGAGCTTTTCAAGCGAGCAGTCGCAAACGAAAGCTATCCCGAAAAAGTCAAAAAATTCGTGACCAAAGCGTTGGGGTGCTCTCCACCACGCCTGGGAGATCTCAGAGGTCCGATCAAGTAGACCAATCCATTTTTTTCCACGTGCGAAACTAAATTGGCGCGCACCCCGATTTAACCGGGAGATCTCGGTACGCACGCAGCATCCATCCCGTCCAGTCGGTGCATCCGGAGGTAGAGAAGAGCGCTGCCCCCAGCGGGTTGTTCCCGCTAACACCGACTATCCCAGAAATCCCGACCACACCATACGGGGAAAAGACAGTACAATTCCGCGAACATCAGGGAAAGAAAGATCGCAAAAACAACGTAAACACACGCCGCTTACGTCACGCGGTCATCGACCGCACCGCGAGCGAAATTATATTTAATCCACGAATACCGAAAATCACGTATTGCTCAAAAACCAGACGACCGTTTTAAACCGGACTTACGGCATCCGAACCGCGCTAAAAAATTGTCAAATGTTCCGGAAGTCCATCTTTCCGCGTTGCACCCGAGCGAGATAAACGCCGTTGTTTTCCAAAGACATTTAATCCGGCGATACAACGATCAAGCGAAAGAAACTCGGCAGTTATCGCGTTTTTGCGCCCAAGGAATTTCGCGTGCACACAGACACACACACACACACACACGCGCAGCCGATTCACGCGCCGCACCGTTTAAAACACACACACACACCTACGCATACACACAATCGACACCATTGTATACCTTCAACACTCAAATATATATACATTTATTAAAGTACCACGCGTATTTTTTTCTTGTATTATTGCGCTTGCCTACCCGATCCTTGGAGACACGACTGCAGTTATCCGCGACTCTAACGGAGCACGACCGTTACACCTTTAAATGGTATATACGGCGCGTGTTGTGATTCGGGCGCGGTCAATGACCGTTGACGCGGTGCGTATCGTTTTTATGCACGCACGCCGGGAAAGCCTTGTTTTTAGTATATTTCTTTTTGGCTAGTGTTAGGAACGCGCGCCATATTTCGCAGAATTTAATAAATGCGGTTACGTGGTATTTAAATAGACAGTCCCTTGCAATTAGGATGGATTTTCGGGAACGCAGTGCCGACGAGAGCGACTCGTCCGAGGTAGCTCTCTTCTCTACCTCGTGAAAGATGCACTTTGCGTTTGGCGGTCGGATTTTAGATCGGTAGTCGAGATCTCTCGACGGAATCGGAGTTCACTCGGATTCCTGTTCTTCGGTCGGGTTTATGAAGATCGGATGGAAGTGATCTGGCTTTGTGGATCAAGAGCACTCGATGGAGGAAGAGTTCACTCTACCTCCTTTCTGAAAGCGAGATTTTAATTTCGGAGCGGTCTAAGTTTCGGAGCTGCTTCTCTTAACGAGAGCGGATCGGGAAAAGGTAATTAGTGTGCCGAACGTGCCCGTTTTATACCGGCTTAATTGCCTGCGTCGGTGCGCGGCGGTATTACCCCTTCCGAACGGGTTACGGAAAGCGGTACGGTCGGGGGCCCGCTCGGAGGGGTTCGGGGTGTGCGCCGAGCGCGGGTTTTCGCCGGTCGCCGGATCGGGACACGTCGGCAACACTCGGTGGTATTCGGCTCCCTTTTTCGAAAGAGTTAAAGTCGTTTAAAAAATGTGGGCGCACTGCGCCCCTGCCTATGCCCGGCGGGTCTTCTGCCGGGCGGCAGCTTCCGGCGGATCGCATGCCGGATATACGATGCATTTAAGGGAGTGCACGGAGTGCATCGTTACCAAATATCAACAAAGAAATAGCACCAAAACAAAATGCTACGAAACAAAGCACACATTTATCGCAATCATTGGAATTCTATTTTCAATTCTATTCATCCAGGACCCAGCTATGCATAAGCTACAGCAAACAAGAATACGCAAGAACACGAATTTAACAATCCTGCATCTATTCAACAGTCTCAAAGTTCACCAAATTAATGATCTCCAGGAACTAAAAACCTTGATAAAAAGCCTCACGGAACAGATGAGTACTATGTTAAATCTATTTACCACGCTAATTTCCAAAATGTCGCAATAATTAAAATATTACAGCTAGCGATCTAAAATGCTAACGGCTTATCCAAGCACAAACTTGAATTACAGATTTTCTTAAAAGATCAAAGTATAGATATTTAGCTAATATCTGAAATATCTGACTTCACTAAAAAGAGTCACATCAAAATTTTCGGATATTCAGTTTATCATACAATGCACCCTGATTATCCACGGCGGATCAGTCATTATTATTAGAAGTAACATAAAGCATCATGTAACTAATGCATATTATACAGAACAAATACAAGCTACGAATGTAGTTATAGAAGACTGGCTTGTTCCTTTCACTATCTCAGCAGTCTGTCCTCCGAAACAACATAAAAAAATAACATGATAAGAAAACTAGCGTCTACGAGCCACAGCGGATGGTAAATGCCTGAAAAATACATTTTAATTGTACGCGAAATTTTAAACGAAAATACGGCATATGCATATATTTTACTTGGTGCATTTAACCAAGATATAGATTCTCATTTTTGAGAAATTCTATAAAACCCTCTATACCCCTCTGAAGAGACGTAGACGAGAAAAATATCGGGGCGAAGTCGCTGAATCGGGAAGAGGGTTTTATAGAATTTCTCAAAAATGAGAATCTATATCTTGGTTAAATGCACCAAGTAAAATATATGCATATGCCGTATTTTCGTTTAAAATTTCGCGTACAATTAAAATGTATTTTTCAGGCATTTATCATCCGCTGTGGCTCGTAGACGCTAGTTTTCTTATCATGTTATTTAATATATAACGAGCCTAATTCCTTTCGATTTAACATAAAAAAAAATGAATTTGTACTCTACTTTAAAACACTGGGAAATAGATTTATTTCTAGAGGTGACTTCAACGCCAAACACCCACAATGGAGATCACGTCTGATGACGCCAAAGGGTAGAGAACTTCATAAATCTATGGAATACTTGAAGTTCGTAGCAGTGTCCACAGGAGAACCAACGTACTGGCCTACAAATAGAAGGAAGATTCCAGACGTTATTGACTTCTTTATCACCAAAAACATAAATAAACGATATCTAAATGTTAGATTTCATGCCTAGAACTGTCTTCAGACCACTCGCCGATATTACTCACCATGAGCAGCAAAGTATTTGAAAAAGAAAAATCGTGCATACTGTGTAATAAAAGAACTGACTGGGAACATTTACGACTACAGGTCCCAAAAAAAACACTAAACTCATCAATATCTTTAAAATCTGAGAACGAAATCACTGAAGCGATAGAGCATTTTAATCAGTGGATCCCTAGTAGCACAAAACATTGGCAAAATATTGGTATACCTTGGCTCAATATTGGTTATGTTGGAAATGTCTTGGCTAATATTTCCCAATGTAAAACTAATATTGGTTGTTAACAAAATGCAAGTGTTCTGCCAATATTGCAGTGCCCATGATGACTAATATTACTAAATATAAATATGTTGCCAATATGGTTGCATCCATTATAATACTAATATTGGTTATGAAGTAAATGTAAATGTGTGCCAATATTGCACGTTCACACACTATATGTGAGCTTTGCGCGTTGCCACTAAGTGGCGAAAAGGAAAACTCCTAACCCGAGAGTAGAACTCCATCTAAAACAGTATATAATGTCGCGGCACAGGTCCCACAAGTTATCAATCGGAAAAGTGCGGACTATTATAGCCGCACTTCCTTTATTTTTTACGAAGAGCTTTATAGCTCCATAAATTAACTACAGACGTTTAATTTTTTTTTGATGGCAAATTCCGTTATATATTAGAAACTGATCTATATCCAATGTAAAAATATTTTGGTATGTATAACTAACCAATCTTAGTTAAAGATGAAAATAATATATTCGTCCAATATTACAATTCAATATTGGCTCAAAATGAAAGCTGTCTACTTTGCAATATTGGATCAATATTGGATGTATATTGTTAGCCAATATTGCTCCAATAAAATGTGCTATTAGGGATACAACAAGCGGCATGGAACGCAACTCCACTCAACTCAGCAAAGGACAGCGTTAATGAATCTTCGATATCAGTGCGAATAAAAGTAGCAGAAAAACGCAAACTCAGGAAACAGTGGCAAATAACCAGATCTCCAGAACTAAGAGACTAAATAAAGTCATCAAAAGCCTACGAAAGATGCTTAACTCAGAGAGGAATCAGGGAATTAAGGAATATTTACAAAGCTTAAAGGCAATGTAAGCAAATGATTACACGCTCTGCAAAGCGACTAAGAGACTTAAACAACCAAAAATCTCAATATCACCTATACGCTCATCGGATGGAAAATGAGCGAGAAGTACAATCGAAAAAGCGGATGCATTTGCCCAACATTTAGTTGAACTCTTTGTTCTAAACCCGGCTGTGACACATTCAGAAGAAGAAGAAAACGAAATTCATAGACTATTAAACGAACCTTATCAACTGGAACTTCCATTAAATTCAAAAAGAATGAAGTCATCAAAATCATCAGGGATAACCTAAATCCAAAAAAGGCTCCTGGATATGACTTAATCACTGGACAAATACTCCAAAACTTGCCAGAGGAAGGATGTAAGTTCTTAATTCAAATATTCAATGCCATTTTGAGAATTAGTTACTTCCCACTACAATGGAAAGTATTTCAGATTATACTTATACTCCAGGAAAAAATCCGGAAGAAGTCAAATCTTATCGACCAATCAGTCTTCTACCAATTTTGTCACAGGTTTTTGAAAAATTATTACTCTCAAGATTAGAACCAATAATAGAAGAAAAAGGATTGATTCCCAATTTGGATTTCAACAAAAGCATGCTATTATTAAACAAGCTCACCGTATCTATAAGGAAAGATACAGGGTGACCCATTTCAACTTAGGCAGCCAAATAACTCGAAAAATAAGCACACTAAAAAAATGGTTAGAATCAAAATTTCGTCATTTCGAGGGGGACGTACAATGACGTTAAAATCAGCCCCCCCACCCCTCCCTCTGGGCGGTGAGGGGGGGCAAGTTTGAAATCTTAAATGGAACCCCCTATTTTTCATTGCATATTCTTGTAGCTTATCTCGAGAGCTTTCCAAAACACTATAATTAAGTACCTTTTTATTAAGTTTTTGAGTTATAAGGCTTGAAATAATTTCTTAATTTTACATAAACCATAAAATATCTAGTAAACCATTCATTTTTCGATTATCTTACCTTCATACTTTTATGTACAAAATAATGAGAGGAATCAATTGGTGTAAAGAAAACACATAGTTGTTTCTAAGAAAAAATATGTAATTTGCAATTAACAATTCCATATTTTTTCTTAAAAACAACTGTATGTTTTCTTTACACCAATTGATTCCTCTCATTATTTTGTACATAAAAGTATGAAGGTAAGATAATCGAAAAATGAATGGTTTACTAGATATTTTATGGTTTATGTAAAATTAAGAAATTATTTTAAGCCTTATAACTCAAAAAGTACTTAATAAAAAGGTACTTAATTATAGTGTTTTGGAAAGCTCTCGAGATAAGCTACAAGAATATGCAATGAAAAATAGGGGGTTCCATTTAAGATTTCAAACTTGCCCCCCCTCACCGCCCAGGGGGAGGGGTGGGGGGGCTGATTTTAACGTCATTGTACGTCCCCCTCGAAATGACGAAATTTTGATTGTAACCATTTTTTCGTAGTGTGCTTATTTTTCTAGTTATTTGGCTGCCTAAGTTAAAATGGGTCACCCTGTATACAGGACTAGAGGAAAAAAAATACTATTCGGTCGCTGTTCCGATAAATCGCTGCCTATCTATCGCGCTTTAAGGCTAAGCAAGTAACGCTCGATTTCGGCGCCTTGTTTATCAACAACGTTTCGTCGCTTGCCTCAGTATATGTCGAGTCTTAATTCCTACGTTTTTCATACCGTTCTTTTTTTCATCTCGACCGCTTCTCGAATATTCTCGGCATCGGCGCTGACTTTCTGAGAATTCACGATATTTTCAGTCTTCGACAACCCATCGACAAGACAACACCAAGCGGGCACAAAGTAAAAAAAAATAAATCGAGATCTCATAAAAGTAATCGAACTGAGTCAGCTAACTTCTCTTCCACCCAAATCTTTTCAAACGAACATTGGTCCTTCGAGCTGGATTATTATTCTCGCGAATCTCGTGTTAGTTTTCTCTCGACTTTGGTCTCGAGTAATCTGTGTCTCTCAATGATCTGTGTGTGTTCCTATTACCGATCACTATTTTGAAACTCTCACATTCTGTGCGCTGGAGTGCATTGTGAGGCCTTCCTCGAACGCCGACTCATCGCTATCTCCTCGGATCAAAACCGCCCCGTGACGTGGTAAGCCGTTTTGTCATCAGCCACTCAACGAATCATTGACTAAAGAAATGACCAAGATCGAAGCGACCATTCGGATGCAACATGAGCTCCATCACCGCATTAGCCGAGTTGTTGAAAATCTCAAAAAACTTGGTAAGGAGAAAATCACGCTTGTCACCATCAATACACGACTTGAATCATTAGAGTCCAATTGGAAATCTTTCCAAACAACGCACAGTGCATTAATTGCCGCCGCTGTCGAAGCGGAAAAGACACTCGATTATTTTGTTACGGATTATTACGACCTTACGGAAACGGCATATTTCGAGAATAAAGACACACTCTTAACGCTTCGACAAGACTCTGCCTCACCGGAAGCTGCCTCGGACGACTCTCTTAATGTTTCAGCGTCGCGTCATTCCACGGCTCGTGCGCTGCCGAAAATTACGCTTCCGAAGTTCTCCGGCGATTATCATTCATGGCCCTCGTTCCTTTTTACATCAATGATTGTCTCTAATGCAGATCTTCTGTTCGTAGAAAAGCTGCATTACTTAAAGAATCATGTAACTGGCGAAGCAGCTCGCCGCATTTCAAATTTAGCCGTCACCGAGGATAATTTCGGGCCAGCTTGGGACGCGTTAGTCGCCCGATACGAAAACAAGCGTGTCCTTATGAGTGCTTATCTCGATCGATTGTTTGGATTACAACCTCTAACTCGAAAATCAGGTGACGAGCTCAAGGATTTACTCGCGACAGTTAAGAAAGCTCTCGGTAGCCTACATGCGCTCTGATCGGCTCGTGAGACTATTTCATGGTCTATTTCGTCGCGAAGCGATTAGATCCCGAGTCGCGTGAGGCCTGGGAATTGCATCAAGGAAGCAAGACGGAGCCGGCTACCTTCTCAGAGCTTGAGACGTTCGCGCCGAACCACTCTGATAAATAAGCACGATCAACGAAAGCTGGATCCAAAACGAAACTCTCAGCTCGAGTCAACTCTGCAACGACTTCGGCTTCCAAGTGCTCGTTTTGCAACGAAAACTATTACATCACGCGGTGTCCCGACTTCATCGCAAAATCGGTCACTGAACGCTGCGAAATCGTGAATGCGAAGTGGTTCTGCTACAATTGCCTCGGCTCGCATAAACTCAGTGAGTGTCGAACTAGCAAACGCTGCCGCATTTGTTACGGACATCACCATACGTTCATACATTACGCCGGATCAACTCAAGGCGCGACTCATGCAACCGGGCTCGACTCATGCAAACTCGACTGCACTTGTTTCATTATCACTTGTTTCAGACCACCTCCACGTCTCCAGGGGTCACCTCAATGCATGCAAAAGTGAACCAAAGTGCGAATCGCTCTCCGACATTACTCGCCACCGCGTTAGTTTACATCGTGTCGGAGCACGGATAACGAATCCTGGCTCGCGTCTTGCTCGATCAAGGCTCGGAACTATCGTTTGTTCGCGAACCGCTCGCTTAAGTCCTCCGCCTTCCTTGTCGTCACGCTAACATTCCGATTCTCGGCATCGGCTCGCGCTCTGCTGGCTCAACTCGTGGAGCTCTTTCGCTCCGTCTCTGTGCGTGGGTCGACCCCTCTGTCGAGTTCGACGTCTTCGCATATATCTTGCCGAATCTCACGAATCGTATACCGCCGACTCCCTTCAAAACGGATACTTGGACTCATATCCACGATCTCTCGCTTGCCGATCCGATGTTCGCAACATCTGGCAAGATCGACATCATTCTCGGCGCTGACATTTACGGGCAGCTTTTACGGTCATCCATGCTCCAAGGCACCGTCGATCAACTCGTCGCGCACGACACCATGCTGGGATGGATTGTCTTCGGTCCGACGGGCAGTCCGGTTAACAACGAGCCTGAACCGGCACCCGCGAAGCACGCCTTTATCGGCACACCAGATCTCGACCTCAGCGACCTTCTCTGCCGATTCTGGATACAGGAGGAGGTGCCTACCGTCAAGGCTGTTCGACTCAGCGCCGAAGAGGAGCAATGCGAGCAGCACTTCATTGCCACGCATACGCGACGCTCTTCGGAACGGTACGTGGTCCGGTTTCCTCTCCGGTCACCAAGGCCGTCTCTCGGTTCGTCTTACTCCGCCGCTCTTCGGATGCTCACCAAACAGCAACGCCGTCTGATGTCGCGTCGGATGACGTTCTTTCGCGTCTCTATTCGGAGTTTCTACGGGAATACGCAGAACTCCAGCACATGTCTCCAGTCTCAATCTCTCGTTCAGACGAAGCTCCAGCTCACTTTCTGCCTCATCACGGAGTTCTTTGTGAAGGCAGCTTTACAACCAAGTTCCGCGTTGTTTTTAACGGTTCGTGCCGAACATCAACCGGGGTTTCTCTAAACGACTGCTTGCATGTCGGTCCCAAGCAGCAACTTGATATCTTCGACGTTCTTCTCCGGTAGCGCCGATATCCTTACGTCTTCAGCGCCGACATTGAGAAGATGTATCGCCAAATCGAGGTACACCATGAAGACCGTCGTTTTCAGCACATTCTCTGGAGTGAGTCCGGCCAACCCGCAGAATATCAGCTCAATACAGTCACTTATGGATTCGCTTGCGCTCCATATCTGGCTCTTCGCGTGCTTCGTTAAATCGAGTATGATGAGGGCTCACAATTTCCGGACGCCTCTGATGTCATTCTGAACGAGATGTACGTCGACGACGTACTATCGGGAGCCGACACCATCACGCTGGCTAGAGCGAAAGCTCACCAAGTGGACAAGCTGTTCATGGCGGGCGGTTTCACGCTGCAGCAATGGACGTCCAACGAACCAGCCGTCATCGCCGACATTGACGATTGCCGACACGCCGACGCATCTCCACGCCAATTCTATTCGGAATCCTTCGCTCGCGCACTCAGGCTGGAGACCGTCGTCCGATGTCTTCGTTATGCAATCGCGCTTCTTTCCTTCTCCGAGCATCATCACGAAACGCGTCGTGCTCTCGCGAGTCGCTCAGCTCTTTGCTCGGACTCATAACGCCAATCACCATCGCAGCAAAGATTTTCATCCAAGAGCTCTGGAAACTCCATCTCGACTGGGACGATTCGCTGCCGGAATCTTAGCCAACAATGACATGAACTTGCGGAACCGCTTAACATCACCATTCATTGATGGATTGGTCTCTCATCATCTTCGCTGACTGTAGAGCTGCATGGATTCTCCGACGCCTCTCAACACGCGCTTGGCGCAATGGTTTATGTGCGAGTGCTCGACGATCTCGACTGCGCGCGGATCTCGCTTGTCACCGCGAAGAGCAAAGTCGCGCCGCTCAAAAGAGTAACGATTCCTCGGCTCGAACTTTCTGCCACCGTTTTGTTGGCTCGTTTGCTCGCTCAGGTTTAACGTGTTTTCCAATTCGAGATCGCGTCTGTTCATCTTTGGGTCGATTCAACCGTCACTCTCACGTGGATTCACGAGCAACCTTCTCGTTGGAAGGAATTCGTGGCCAATCGCGTTGCGCTCATCCAGGATATCGCGCCGTCCGCTCGTTGGCATCATGTCGCTGGAGATAACAATCCAGCAGACTGCGCCTCCCGCGATCTCACGCCGCAAGATCTTTCGGATCATCATCTGTGGTGGAAAGGACCAAAGTGGCTCTCGCAACCATCAACGATGTGGCCTTCGGCTACTCCACATATTGACTCCGCGCACGATCTGGAGGAGCGAACTCCTCACGCAACTGTCGCCGTCTCTCATCAACTCGTGTCCTGGGACCTCGCTGATCGCTATCCAAACTCGTTCGCATCACCGCGTGGCTCACCCGTGCTACGTCTCGCTTTCGAAAACGCGCGACCACCACGCATTCACGCGTGTTGACTCCGTCGGAACTTCTCGAGGCCGAGACCTTTTGGTTGATACAGACTCAAGCCGCGTACTTTGCCAACGAACTCGCCACCTTAACACATGGGACCGGTCTCGCAAAATCTCATTCGCTCTTACGCCTCGCTCCATTCATCGACGAACAAGGACTGTTACGCGATGGCGGGCGGCTTCGAAATTCACTCCTCGATCCGGACGCTAAGCATCCGATTCTGCTGCCACGCGATTCCCCACTAACTCGCCTTATTCTCGATGAAATTCACACGCGAACGTTGCATGGTGTGCAACTGATGCTGTCCGTTCTGCGACAACGTTTCTAGATCCTAGAGGGTCGCGCTCCAGTGAGCTCCTTCGTTCGACGCTGTGTACGGTGCACGCGATACCGCGCTGAAGCAGCTAAGGAACTTAGGGAGTTACCATCCTCTCAAGTCTCTCCGTCAAGGCCTTTTTTCCACGCAGGGGTGGATTATGCCGGCCCTTTCTCACTCCGAATCTGGCGCGGATGATCCAGTCGCACATACAAACACTTCCTAATCGTCTTTGTTTGCCTTTCCACATCTGCCGTTCATCTAGAGCTTGCGACGGATTATTCCACGCAAGGATTTATCGCCGCTTACAGACGATTTTTAGGACGCAGCGGCCTATGTGCTTCTCTAACTAGCGACTGTGGAACAAACTTTGTCGGCGCGAACACTGACTTCCGTCGTATGTTCGACGCCGCCTCTCTCGAACTTGCTGAGATCGCCAACACTCTCGCATCTACGGGAACCAAGTGGCATTTTAATCCTCCCGCTGCACCTCACTTTGGCGGCAAATGGGAGACCGCTGTGAAATCAGTCAAGTTCCATCTGCGGCGTCTGATGGGCGATTCTTTATTGATTTATGAGGAATTCTCAACACTCCTCATCCAAATCGAGGCCATCCTCAACTCACGTCCGCTCTGTCCTTTATCGGACGATCTTACCGATCTCGAAGCGCTTACTCCAGCGCATTTTTTAATAGGTAGCTCAATCTCGATGATCCCGGAGCCGTCGTTGGAGGAGAAGAAAACGACGCGACTTTCACGCTGGAAATTCCTCCAGCAAATCACGCAATGATTCTGGCTGACGCTGGACTAAAGAATATCTGCAACGGCTACAGGACATCGCTAAATGGCGGCAACCTTCCCGCCAAATCAAAATCGGATCTCTCGTACTGCTGATTGACGAAAGACACCCTCCATCCAAATGGCATCTAGGACGCGTCATCGAGACACGCCGGTGCTGACGGACTCATCCGTCGTTACCGTTCGAACGGCGAACTCAATCTTCAAGCGACCAATTGTAAAATTGGCCCGTTGCCGGTGTCGGAATAATTATGTATTCTTATCTTAAAAGAAAGACCAGTCCGCGATCAACGAATTGCATCTCACCCATCGCAGCTTCTATTCATCTCAATCATCCAACCATATGTATTCGAAATTCAACCATAACGGTGCAACGGCGTATCCGATTTCGATTTTGTAATTCCTCCGAGTTAAATTAACCTATCTCACCAATGTATTTAACAAACGTAATTTCTACTTTAAATTCGGCATTAATCTCTTAATACCGAAACGGGCGGAATGCTCCGATAAATCGCTGCCTATCTATCGCGCTTTAAGGCTAAGCAAGTAACGCTCGATTTCGGCGCCTTGTTTATCAACAGTGTTTCGTCGCTTACCTCAGTATATGTCGAGTTTCAATTCCCACGTTTTTCATACCGTTCTTTTTCTCATCTCGACCGCTTTCGAATATTCTCGGCATCGGCGCTGACTTTCCGAGAATCCGCGATATTTTCAGTCTTCGACAACCCATCGACAAGACAACACCAAGCGGGCACAAAGTAAAAAAAAATAAATCGAGATCTCATAAAAGTAATCGAACTGAGTCAGCTAACTTCTCTTCCACCCAAATCCTTTCAAACGAACAGCTGCCTTTTTGGACATTACGCAAGCATTTGACGAGGTATGAGAGCTTACTATACAAAATGAAGCAAAATCTGCCCCTAAATTACTATATTCTCCTAAAATCATATCTCCAAGATAGACATTTCCTTGTGAAATATCAAGACGCAACTACGGCATTACACAAAATACAAGCAGGTGTGTATCGCAGAATAGTGTACTGGGCCCAATGCTCTACCTCCTTTACACGGCTAATCTACCTACAACAAATGGAGCAATAACTGTGACATTTGCAAATGATATAGCAGTTATAGCTTCTCACGCAGATCCAGTAACAGTCTCTCAAAGACTACAAACTAACCTTAACGCCATCCAAGAGCTTAAAAAGTGGCGTATAAAAGCCAATGAAAGCAAATCGGTCCATGTGACCTTTACTACCCGAAGAGAAACCTGTCCCCGGGTAACGCTCAATGATCAATCAATCCCACAATCAGAATCAGCTAAATACCTATATACTTTGGCATATACTTTGATCGACGCTTGAATTGGAAAACACATATATTCACCAAAAGGAAACAGCTTGGTCTCAAGCTACGCAAAATGTTTTGGATGTTACCAAGAATCATAATTATCAGTGGAGAATAAATTACTCCTATACAAAACAATTCTAAAGCCAGTGGACGTACGGTATTCAGCTATGGGGAACGGCTTCAAACTTCAACATTGAAATACTACAGCGTTTTCAGTCCAAAGTTCTGAGAATGATTCTAGACGCGCCATGGTTTGTAACCAACGATACCATACAACGTGACCTCCAAATACAGAGTCAAAGAAGAAATCATAAAGTGCTGCACTGATTATTGTAATAGACTTGAAAATCACCGGAACATCCTCACAAAGCGTCTCATGAAACAATCTCCTAGAAGGAGGAGACTGAGAAGAAAAATCAACAGATTTTATATCCTAATTTAAACTTTATAAATTTTAAATAATTACTAAATCTATATAAGGGTGCATTATTGGATGCGTTCCTTTCATGTTCACTTCTAAGTCATAAATATTATTAAATGTCCTACATACATGGACAGATTGTAATATCTTAATACAAAAAGAAAATTGCAATTCATAAGGTACATTTCCGTGATTTAATTGAAGTGATTTCGGTATTCTTGCCTGTACACCGTCTAAATGGATTATCTAAAAATAAAATAAATTTTAATATTAGGAAGAAGATTATATAAATATATTTCAATTTTTAAATATACAAAAAATGTGCGTTAATACTTAATTTAAAAAAAGTATTAATTTTATAATAAACTATTTACACAATATTTTACAACATATATTTAAAATTAATTAAAAAATTATTTAATATTTCAGAAAGAAATTAAAATCTAAAAAATAAAATTAATATATAAAAATAAAAGTAAATATTACACAGTTAGACAAAAATTCTTTTCTTATCTACTACACAGACAAGCAGAAGGTTAATCACAAGAATAAACGAACATAGGAAACATATGAATAGAGCTACAACTAATAAGTCTGTCATTACCGAACATAGGTTGAATTTTGATCATGAATTCAAGTGGGACGAGGTCAAGATACTAAATAAAGAATCCTTTTATAATAAAAGGTTGATTTCCGAAATGATATGCATTAAAAGACAACAAAACGGTTTAAATTTACAAACGGACACAGAGTGTTTTCCTGATATTTACAACGATTTAATAAATAAACTTCCGAATATCTAAGGGTCATACACAGAAATCTACACGACCATATGTGCGTTATTTTTCGTCATTTATATTCCTACCTTCGTATAAGAAAGTGCTACAGAGGTTTTTATAAGGAAATGTTAACATACTTGTCCACCTGATGATTCTTTTAACGTTTAATCATGTTCAACTTTGTTCCGCATAGCAATATAAGTTATTTTTATCTTTCTTATCTTATTGATTTTTATGTCCTAATAGATTGTTAAATTCCGCTCATGGTTATTATATAAAAATTATTTTTTATTGTTTATTATCATTTTCTTACTTTAATCATCTAATATTATTGAACCGCATATATATTTTTTTTCGTTTTTTCGATTTTTATGCTAATGACTAACATTGTTTTATACTTGTGACTTGCTTGGTTCTTATTCTTTATTTGTTTATTTCCCAGCTGGTTTTTTATTGTTTTCTTTTTCAAACCAATTATTATTTTTAATAGTTTTTTGACTCTCTATAAATACTTACATTGCTAAATTATTTTCCTATTGTTTATTTACTTTTATTTTCACACGGTCTTACAGATTCTCTGATGAATCATACTTAACTTTGGGCCAATTAACCCAAATGAGAGTTGTTTCACTCATTGAAAATATTTGGAAGCCGTTCAAAACAAACCATGAACAACCGTTGCGTCTGGAGTTACATCTCCGCTAAGATTTTTAAGCTGTCTACGATTTATCATGCACAACCGTTGGCATTCGGAGTTGATCTTCTTTCTGATTAACGTTTGTTTATATATTTTTTCTACTTTTAATTTCCGTTTTCTACCTCTGCGAACCGTTTTATAGATGCTCTAACTTCTTTTCAATATTTGCGCTGAAGATGACTTAAAAGTAAGTCGAAACGTCCGCACTCAACTTCAATTCTCTTATAATTTTGTTATATATATTACATCGATTTTGATTTTGATATTGTATTTTAAATTATGAATATAAATTTTGACTAATTAACCTACACCATTATTTTGATTTCTAGCTCTCTACGCCTAATTGACTACTTTTATTTTTGAATTTACAGAGAGCTTTATCACTTTTTGTTATCAATATCCCGGAGATTCAGCACTGTCGCGTAAGGCGGGTACGATGATTCCCGTTCCGCGTGACTTTCGGCGGAGTATAGAGCGACGACCACTGCCCACGCGAAACACGCATTGTCTTTAGACTGTACGTTAATCACCGCTCTCTTCATAGCAATCTCCCACGACAATTTAATGTGACATCCCGCACGCATTGGATTATATTTATTAATATCCACAGTCAAATTCTGTATTCGCGATAATGCCCAGCCACTATCGCGTTCCTGAAATTCCTCCAATGATACTAAAGTGGGTTCGATAACGCAACGCTCGAACCACTCGCGTAAATCCGATGTGCGAAAGAGTTCACAGTTTCCCGTATTTATACTTTTATTTGCGCGCTTATCACCCGACACAAATTCGCCGTTGAATATAGTATTTATTTTTACACTGTTGTATCTTTTTAGGACGTCTTGCACTTGCACGAGCACGATGTCTTCGGCATCCTCGAGAAATTGACGAGGTTTGATATAGTTTGCGTTAATCACGGCACCGGTCAGAATACGGCTATCGAACGCGGTATCGATCTCTCGCCAAACGAGTCTTTCCGCGTTATTGTCACCGCTATAATCACCACCACTGGGAATAAACTCTGCAATCGAGTCTTTACACCTTCTAGTCGCGCGATTTTAGCCACCAGAGATTGTCTACTTCCGATCGAGAGTCGCGGACGCTTGACACGACTGCGTTCTTCGAACTCTTTGATCAATTCCTCGCAACACTGCAGCCACGCGAAATACTCGCCCAAGGTGGCAATTTAGCGAGATCCCTCCACCAGATCGCATTCGGTCTGCTCGATGTTTTCCATTTTTTACAGAGTGCACATTGGACACATATTGCATGGAAATGTTAAATACAACGGATCCTTGCAATTTGAACAGTATCGTCCATCCATTGCATCCAATGTCTCAATTATACAGGGTGTATCAGAGCGATCGTATCAGGCTGGTATTTCGAAAAATACGCATTTACTTGAAAAATGTTCCGAACAAAAGTTGTAGGACTTTAAGGGGCGCATTACATAGCATGGTTAGTGTGACCTTGGATAGTGTTGTTAAGGACACGAAAAAATCAATTAAAAGTTTTTAAATGGAAACCCCTATTTTTGATTGTATATTCTTATAGCTGACCTCGAAAGCTTTCCAAAACACTATAATAAAGTTATTGTTCATGGAGTACTTGCTGAATTACGATGCTTAAAAGTTACAGTACCGCCGGCATTAGTATTACCCAAGGTGTACCGCGTGGAGGTTGCCCGGTCGGATTTACACCTTTTGTGTGTGTATGTGTGTGTGTGTGAAACGGAGATTAGGACCCTGGAATTCGTCACTCCTCCAGTATTTTGTGACTCCAAACCCTCTCCATTACACGTATTTGTGTGTGTTTGTAAGTATTGTTAAGTAGATGTGTGTCAGCAAAAATAAGAACTTCTCTATACCTTTCACTTCGTTGCTGAACACGACAATGAATGTTTAAAAACTTGAAAGAAAAATACAAAGAATTTTCTTTTACAAATGCTCGAATTATCTCCCATTGACCTCCAAACACTTTCGAATTCGCCTTGGAAATGAAGACAAGGCATCGAGCAATTCGAAAGTATTTGGAGGTCAATGGGAGACAATTCGAGCTTTTGTAAAAGAAAATTCTTTGTATTTTTCTTTCAAGTTTTTAAACATTCATTGTCGTGTTCAGTAACGAAGTGAAAGGTATAGAGAAGTCCTTATTTCTGCTGACACACATTTACTTAACAATACTTACAAACACACATACATACACACACAAATACGTGTAATGGAGAGGGTTTGGAGTCACAAAATACTGGAGGAGTGACGAACTCCAGGGTCCTAATCTCCGTTTTACACACACACACACACACAAAAGACGTGTAAATCCGACCGGGCAACCTCCACGCGGTACACCTTGGGTAATACTAATGCCGGCGGTACTGTAACTTTTAAGCATCGTAACTCAGTAAGTACTCCATGAACAATAACTTTATTATAGTGTTTTGGAAAGCTCTCGAGGTCAGCTATAAGAATATATAATCAAAAATAGGGGTTTCCATTTAAAAACTTTTAATTGATTTTTCCGTGTCCTTAACAACACTATTCAAGGTCACTAACCATGCTATGTAATGCGCCCCTTAAAGTCCTACAACTTTTGTTCGGAACATTTTTCAAGTAAATGCGTATTTTTCGAAATACCAGCCTGATACGGTCGCTCTGATACACCCTGTATGCTTTCGAACAGCGTACATCATTTGACTATCCACACCTTGCAACACAATCATACAGGAAGGACATACAGCTAAAGCACCACTCGTAGAATAATAAAAGTATATGGTAAAATTTTGTACGTCCGTTTAGAGCATTTATTTCTGCAACAGACACTATTTTGTCGATATATTTCATGGAGTTCTCACTGCAGTCGCTAATGTAATCACTATCAGCTGACAACGCGTGATCTTCGTCTACTTCTATGTGATCTTCGTGTACTTCCATTTTTTATAAGTTAATAGCACAAAAAAAATCTTTCTAATGGAACACCGCTATACTTTTTTTTCAACCGACGTGTCGATGGGCGTTCAAATCACATACTATGATGATTTGATGCGTATCAATTCTTCTTATGAAGGAGAAAACGATGACGCAAAGCAGCCGAACATCGGCGCTGATACGCGTCGCAATTTTTCCGAGAAAAAATCGTGGAAGACGATTCTGGGAGGTGCCATTTGTTTATATTGTTTATAAATTCGCATGCTGCGTAATTCAATGAGAGAGAGAGATAAGGATACGTCGAACGGAAAAAAAATCTAGAATTACTTACGAAGTGTGTTCAAAAAAAGGTGACTTTTTATTTTTCTCGAAAAATATTTATTTATTCATCAATATCTATTTTGTCCCCTTCAAAGTAATCCCCCTCAGATATTATACACTTGTGCCAGCGCTTTTTCCAATCCTCAAAGCACTTTTGATATGCGCTTTATGGTATGGTCTCGAGCTCTTCCAGCGATGCGGTCTTTATCTCCTCAATCGTGGCAAATCTCCGTCCTTTCATGGGTCTTTTCAGTATATCCATGATTCGTCACCACAGCTGATTCGTCACCAGTTATGACCCTTTTAAGCAAATCTGGATCGTCGTTGATGGCATTCAATAACTCCTGAGCAATGTCTACGCGACGTTGTTTTTGGTCGAAATTCAGCAATTTCGGAACAAACTTTGCCGTCACACGTTGCATGCCCAAAACACCCGAAAAAATTGCATGGCATGAGCCAACCGATATATCGACATCCTCAGCAATTTCTCTAATAGTGATTCGACGATTCTCCATAACAATTTTCTTTACTGCTTCGACGTTGTCATCGGTTGTTGACGTGCTGGGGCGTCCAGGGTGGGCATCGTCATTAACATCTTCTCGACCTTCTGTGAAGAGCTTGTACCACTTGTAAACATTTTTTTTGCTCAGAGTAGACTCGCCAAATGCCGCAGTCAACATTTCAAGTACGTCAGAGCACTTAATTTTATTTTTCACACAAAATTTAATACAGATTCTTTGATCCATCGTCAAGCACACCAAAATACGTCTAACCCTCATATCTGTGAAAAACAAACCAAACATGCAAAACAGCTGATAACGTCAACATATGTTGGGGACATGTGTACCAACATAACAAAAAAATATTCGAAAATCGAATGTACGTAGTCCGCAAAATTTGAAGTCACCTTTTTTTTGAACACACCTCGTATATCGGGGGTGAGAGGTGTACCGCGAAAGCGCTGATATACGAGCGGCGGAAGCAAGGGTGCAAAGCAGTCGAACATTGGCGCTAATACGTTACAATTCTTCCGAGAAAAAATCGCGGAAGACGATTCTGGGAGGTGCCATTTGTTTATATTGTTTATAAATTCATATGCTGCGTAATTCAATGAGAGAGAGATAAGGATACGTCGAACGGAAAAAAAATCTAGAATTACTTATATCGAGGGTGAGAGGGTGGGAGAGGGGGTGGATACCTATATTGGGGACGAGGAGGGTGGGGTGGGGGGTGGAGGTGTACCGCGAGAGCCATTTTGTTTTGCAAAAACATGTTCCAACGCGTTGGGATATGTAATACAAAATTGCTTAACGAATACCGCTGTTTATATTGTTTATAAATATTTTATAAACCGGGCATGTAATACAATATTGTGTATCAATGCGATAAAACATCTAACATGCGCTGCCTCCGAAATTCCCTCCGTCCCGCGTGACGTCATTCCCCCGCGCCTCCGTAATCCCCGCACGCCTCATCCCCCCCTGAGAGGACCTGATTAGAACTCTCCCTATTATCCTACTCGTATCCATTTTTCATCGCCAGTGATGATACGTGTTACTTCCCTGATGTCCGTCTTTATTGGGACGGCTTCGATTAACAAAAACATCTGGTTGTCAAGTGGAATGTTTACAAGACGTATGACAGTCGAGTCTGATTCCAGCTGTCAAGCTGTGCGGACGCGTATCGAGCCGATCCGTGTTATTATTATTGTGTGTCAACGTTCTGTGGTTACGCTTCTGTGTTCTGTGTTGTGCATTAAAGTTCTTAGTTCCCTTTAAAATGTTTATTTATTTCGCGCGTCTCGCGGCTGATCTCTTTAACGCGCCTTCGATATCTATCGAAGTCCTCGCCGCGGGCGTAACAATACGATGCAAAAAACCTTTTCTTTTTTGCCGTTAAAGCAATTGTTCGCACGTGAAAAATTGCCATTCAACATCTCTCGGCTTCAATTCGTATGGCGCCCAATTTCCTTGCTTTTGAATCATACCGAGTGCATTTAAACGTTTGGAAACTGTTGTGCGATCAACATTCAACGATTCAGCAAGTTCATTTTGCGTTTGACATGAATCTTAGTTGAATAATGCTTCCAATTCCTCATCTTCGAACTTTTTAGGTTGACCAGGGCGTTCTTTGACAACTGTATCGAAATCACCACTTCTAAAACGTTGAAACCAATACTCACACGTTTTTATCGATGGAATATGTTCACCGTAAATTTCCAACAGCACTCGATGACTTTCAGCAGCACTTTTCTTTGAATTAAACAGGAAAAACTTCCCGCAAATGGTGTTTTGTTGGCTCGTAATTCGACATCTTTGGAGCTGAGAAAAAATATAATGTTTACACTTCAACAAAATGACACATAATAAAAAGTAAAGCATAATGACAGAGCTTTGACATGAATATAGTTACAGAAGTGTCCGATGCGATATAGCATAAGTTACGCCATCTATTGTAAATTTCTCAAAATTAATTCACAGTCCTAGTATTTATAAATAATTTTATATATTTCAAAACATTTTTCTTTAAAAATAAATAATTATAACATATACAAATATATTAGTAAAATATTAATTTTAATGAATATATTGAAACTGTCATAATTTACGACTGATGTATCCATAATTAATAAAAAAAATCTATCATATTATTTTTCTAAAAATATGAATACTTTTCTTTGCTAAAAAAAATTTAATATATATTATCTTCTTATATACATCAAATAAAATGATTAACATACTAATTTTTTTCATAAACTAAATAATTATTTTTTTAAATTTGTTCTTTATTTCATCAATATATTTTTGTTATTTAAAACAATTTTATTTATTATACAGAACACATAATAATACATTTAATGTTTTAATATTTTAATTTAAAAAATTTTTTCCTACTAATAGACATTTTTTGTTAAATTTAAAATATTGTTTATTTTACAATTTAAAAATTGTTCAGTAATTTATTTAAAAAATTTTTGATGTATAATTTAATGTATATAATTAATATTAAGTTATAATTAAGTTATATATTTAACATTTTATGTTTATTAATATTTTAATAATATTATTATTAATAAATATGTTTAATAAAAATATATTATATTTTTATAGTATTGGAAGGATATATTAAAACAAATTTTTCTGAATCACATAATAATAAATTTAATAAAATTAGTTGCGGATCTATAACAGATGGCATTTTTAAATTAGAAATACATATTCTTAATTTTTCAAAAAATAATTATGTACAATTAAATATGAACAAAGGAGATAAAATTGAAATAATAGGAGTTATACAAACAGATAATAAATATTTATTATTAGTTATTTCAAAAATTTTTAAATTCATTATTTTTAATATAAAATATATTTTTAATATAAGATATATTTTTAATATAAAATATAAATTTTTATGAATATAATAATAAATTAATGAAAAAAAATAAGTATAATAAATTAATTTTTTTTAAATTTTTAATCTTTCAAATATATATGTATTTATAATATATATACATATATATTACATATACTATATATATTTGAAATATATGGCATATATTATATATACATTATATATATAAAATATTATATATATGAAATATATGACATATATTATATATACATTATATATATGAGATTAATAAATCAGAATATATATTTATATTTTTTAATATCCTACTGAGAAAAAAAAGAAACAAAACCTTAAAAAAAAATATATCAATTACACAAAAAATATTCAACTTGTAGGCAATAAAATGTTTATAAGAAAGATATAAGACTGATGTATTAATTAATCATGTACTTTCACAATCGATGTTGAATACAATTAAAATTTCTTTGATTTGCAAAGTATTTTTCATATCTTACATATCTTACAAAATGTATAATTTTAAAGAAAATTTTTCGTAAACTTTAAGTAACATAAAACAAATTTACATGAAAATAAAGAATAAAAACTTAAAAATCTTTGCTAGAATTCATAGACTCGGTTTGCATTTAAGATTATCTTAAAATCTTAAGATTCCATTCAGTCATCTGATTTGCTGAATAAAAATGACGAGACTCAAGATAATTTTGAATATAAAACGATCTATGAATTTTAACTTTTGTTTTATCATTTCTTTTATTACTACAAAATTATTATTTTTCTGCGATTTTATTTTCCAATTTCAAATTTTTTATATAAAATATATATAAAATTTTATATTCAATATTTTATATATATAAAATAACTTTTTATTTTATATATAAATAACTTTTTGTATATGTATTTTTAATATTTTAATAAAATTGTTTTTAAAATTTTACAGCTGAACCAGAATATTTACTTGTAAATGATTTAAACGACATTCGTAAAATAGATGGTCGCATGTCCTTACTACCATTATTAAAGGGAGAACTTAAACCAAAAAAAAAAGGAAATTAGAAGAAAATTTCTCAGAAGTAAAATATTATCCATTAATATAAAAATTATATATTTCATGTTTCATATATATATATATATATATATATATATATATATATAATTTAATTTTAAATGGTTCTTTAATAATATTTTTACGTTAAACATTATAAATAATAGATATATAAAAATAATTAAGATAATTCCATTTTACAAGATTAGATTGATAGATTTATTAAAAAATAATTGTGATTGATATCATTTCAATTTTTTAAAGATGGAGATAATTACTTTTAGATAAATAGTATTGTTATAATTACTTAATATTGTTATATGTGTGACATAATTAGGAGATGCTTTATTTTTGTTTAAATCATTTAATATCTAATAATTTGTGGATATATTTTGTAATACTACACAACTCGCTTGAAAATCGTGAATATTATATTGCAAATCATATCATAATAAAAAAATTATTTTTATATATAAAGTTCGTGATACCAATGAAATATGTCAGATAGCATACACATACTTGATCGCAAAACCATGAGAAACGATTATTTTTCATTGTACTGAATCTATGAAGTACAAAAAAATGTAAATTTGATATCTTAAGAGATTATGTATTATATTTATGTATTATAATTGAATCAGACTATAAATATAATAAATATAATACATAATCTTATAGAGTAGTCAAAGTCACATTTTTTGCACTTCAGTACAATGATAGATTCAGTACAATGAAAAGTGATCTTTTTTGTTTTACTTTTAACATTGGAAATGTTCCATATGAATTGTTATTCAATACTAATACTTTAATTTTAAATTTGAGGAAATATGCCATATAATTAAAAAAATAATAATAAATATAATAATAAAAATAATATAATAACAATAATAATATTAAATAATAATAATAATAATATATTTTTATAATATAGTTAGGATATATTCAACAAAACAAATTTTGTTGAATCGCATAACAATAAATTTAATAAAATTGGTTGCGGATCTATAACAGACGACATTTTTAAATTGGAAGTTTATATTAATTTTTCAAAAGATAATTATGTGTTAAGGATTCGCCCTGAATCGCGCATAAAATTATTACCCCCGGTCATACTAGCGCCATCCGTTTGCGCTCTATCGAACCCGCGTTCACGTACGCCGTTTCTTTTTTCAAAAATCATCCAGGATCCGCGTGATCACGCGAAATAATACACGGTCCTGGCCAATAAACAGGCTTACATATCACGCGATCTGACGTAATGATCAGGGATACGTCGAGGTCCGATCATACGATCCGTGATCAAATCTTTATCTATCGGGAGAAAGGCTTTCTCCCCGAGAGTCTTCCGTTTTCCATCATAGTGATCGGAGCGTAATACGGAGAGTAAAAATAGTGCAAATTCGAGAGTTCGCGATAATCTTAACGAGCAAAGTTAAGATTCGTTTCATTAGTCTCACGCGTGTGAAATCCTTCAACCGCGAGCCTCAATCATTGTAACAGTTTCGCGAAGTAACATTGTGCGCGCCAGTAATCGTGTCCGCAGTGCACGTGAACAGTTCAAACGCGAGTGCCGGGATCTTTCGGAGCGCCTCCACTCTCAGCAAGAGGCGGAGCCTTCGTCGTACCGCAACTCCGTTCAAGCGAACTTGGCGTCTCTCTCGCTCTCACGCGAACGACCAAGCGCAGTCTCGCTCGCTCTCAAGCGAACGGCCGATATAGCGCCGTCTCGCTCGCTCTCACGCGAACGGCTGATAGAGCGCCGTCTCGCTCGCTCTCACGCGAACGGCTGATAGATCGCCGTCTCACTCGCTCTCACGCGAACGGCCGATAGAGCGCCGTCTCACTCGCTCTCCCGTGAGCCGTGAACAGTGCGGTTTCGCGTATTCATAGATAGCCACAAGTCAGCTATCTATCTCAAAATCGGGCGAACCGATGTGTATAGTGCGGTCTCGCTTGAACTGGTTTACGAGCGGCATAACGCCGTCTCTCTCGTATTCGTGGCGAGTCGTGTATAGTGCGGTCTCGCTCGAACTCTAGTACGAGCGGCATAACGCCGTCTCTCTCGCATTCGTGGCGAGTCGTGTATAGTGCGGTCTCGCTTGAACTCTAGGACGAGCGGCATAACGCCGTCTCTCTCGCATTTGTGTCGAGCCGTGAACAGTGCGGTTCGCGTATTCGCAGATAGCAATATTCATTCTATCTATATCGAACCAGCGGACTGACGTGTATAGTGCGGTCTCGCTCAAACTCTTATCCGAACGGCATAACGCCGTCTCGCTTCAATTCGTGCGTATGTTTGTTAAGGGCGCTATCGCGCTCGATCTCGCCAACAGCTGATCGATAGCTGTCTCGCTCACTCTCACGCGATCCGCGTAGTGGTGCGCTCTCACCCTACATCGCGTCTTGAGACCGGCAAACGGGTACAATATTGTGACTTCAACAATAAACGGACAGTAATTCGCTCACTGGTCTTACTGTAACACATTAAATCGCAATTGCATACAATTTCATTCCTATCAAGTATTTCTTTCGCGATCACGCACTGAGAGAGCTTGCGATACCCCCGCGGGTATGTGCCGGCAAAGTTCAATCGCGCTTACCCGGTTTTACAAAATTCGCGAATCGAAAGCGCGATCCCGAACATTATGTAAAATTAAATATAAACAAGGGAAATAAAATTGAAGTAATAATAGTTATACAAACAGGTAATAAATATTTATTTTTATTAATTTAAAAAATGTTTAAATTTATTATTTTTAATTTTAAATATAAACTTTTATAAATATAATAAATTAATGATAAAAAAATAAATAAATTTTAATATTACATCTTTAAATACTTAATATTATATTTCAAAATATTAATATTTAAATTTATAATAAAATAATATATGTATATAAGAAATATATGCCAAATTATCAAGAGACACGGTAGTGTCTTGTGCTAAGTCCCGCGTAAGCAACAAGACGCGCCGTGTATCATAACGCGAGTCGGATAGTTGGAGATGTTCGAGATTATCATATTGAAATAATCGCTGAACGGATCGAGTTCTTATTAGGCTTAATGGATAGCTTGAGATTGATTTATATCAGAAAAGTGTCTTTATTTTTGCTCTACGTGCATCGTGAACAGCAATATTATGATCCAAAGTCGAAATATGAAAAATTTTCATTAAGAAACGTCTCCTTGGTCATCGTCGCCCAAGTCCCCAATGCGCAAGCGTAAAAAGTTGTACGTTTGCCGCATTCGACGTAAGATTGCGCTAGCGGCGCTCCGTGATGTTAAGATTATTATATACAGGGTGTCTCATTTTAATCGATGGATCCAAATTTCTCCTAAACTACATCAGCTACAAAAAAATGTTTCAGACAAAAGTTGTATGGCTTGAAGGGGAACATAAGGTGGTGTCATTGGTTTGGCATTGAAAAGTCACCTGAAGATCACATCCAACTTTTTAAATGGGACTTCCTATATGCTTTTGCATATTTTTTTAGTCCATCTCGAGAACTTTCCGAAATACTATAATTAAGTTAATTTTCATTAAGTAGTTTTCAAGTTATGAGACTTGAAATCATTTCTTAATTTTACATAAGTCGTAAAATATCTAGTAAAATATTCATTTTTCGATTATCTTATCTTAATACTTTTATACTTAATACTTTTATCTTAATACTTTTACGTACAAAATAATAAGCAGAATCAAATGGTGTAAAGAAAACATACAGTTGTTTAAGAAAAAATATGGAATTGTTAATTGCAAATTACATATTTTTTTCCTCGGAACAGTTATATGTTTTCTTTACACCCCAATTGATTCCTCTTATTATTTTGTACACAAAAGTATTAAGATAAGTTAAACAAAAAATGAATATTTTACTAGATGACTCTTGACTAGGTGACTCTTCAATGTCAAACCAATAACACCACCTTATGTCTCCCTTCAAGCCATACAACTTTTGTCTGAAACATTTTTTTGTTTAGAAAATGATAATACAAAATACAAAATTAAAAATTAAAAAAATTAAAAATTAGAAATTAATAAATAAAAAATAAAAATTTATATAAAAATTAAAAATTAATACATATAAAAAAATTTTAGTTAAAAAACTTAGCGCTGCTAATTTCATTAGCACATTATTCAGCGTAGCAGCGCTAAGTTTTTTAACTAAAATTTTTTTATATGTATTAATTTTTAATTTTTATATAAATTTTTATTTTTTATTTATTAATTTCTAATTTTTAATTTTTTTAATAATTTTTAATTTTGTATTTTGTATTATCATTTTCTTTTTTTTTTTTAATTAAACTTTTCAGGATATATGCATATGATTATTGCAATGTATATGATTGTTCATATTTTCAATTCGATTTTTTATAATAGATATATTACAATTCATTTAATATCATTTTTCTTTTAATATTGAAAATAAAAAAGAAATATGTCTATTTTATAGTAAAAATTTTTATTCAGTTGGCGCAACTTTTTAATATTATTTGTATGAAATTAAAACAATTATTTTGTACAATTTTTTTTAGTTAAATTATTTTAAGTTTTTATTTTCAATTAGCGTAATTTTTGGATATCATTATTTTTCTAGGATATAATGTAGAAAATTAAATCAGCTATTTTGTATAACTTTTTTTGGTTAAAGTATTTTTATAAGCTTTTATTTTCATTTAGCGCAACTTTTTTGATATCATTATTTTTGTAGGATATACAATACAGTAGTTTTTTACAGTTAATAATACACTATTTTGCAAATACATATACTGTTTTTTACGCCGACTTAGCACCTTTTTTTACCTTTTTTTTAAAAGGGTAATTTTTTAGGGATATAAATGATACACCTGTAGCAACCAAATTATGTGAGGTCTTAGACACATCTAAACGCGTCAATAAGTTCTATTATACATATATATAAAATGTTAAATATAATTTTACTATTTTCCTACATTTTTTATATATGTTTGCTATTTGTAGATATTTATTTTATACTAACAATAATTTTATTCATATGTTAAATACACTTTTTATATTTTGGTAATGAAACAAATTTTTTTAAAAAATTAAATAGTAATAAGATCTTTTTTTCATTTTGTTAATATATATATATATATATATATATATATATGTAGATATATATATAATATATTGTTACGCCCGCGGCGAGGTTTAACTTCGATTAATATCGAAGACGCGCGCGGAGAGATCGGCCGCTCGCGAGTCGCGCGAAATGAAAAGACACTTTTAAAGGAACTCGGAACTCTTTAATGCACAACACCACAACAGAGAACACTACAACGTAATCACAGAACGCTTTAACACAATTAGCAATCGGCTCGGCTCGATAACACAAACACGTCCGCGCAGCTTGACAGCTGGAACCGAACTCAGATGACAGGCGCTCCTGTCAACAACCTCTTGACAACGCGCTTCTTCTCGTAAATCGACGCCGTCCCGATGAACACGGACATCAGGGCTGTAATACTTGCCCCCTCCTTATTAAATTGTCGTCCCGACAATTAAAGACAGGAGGACTTTTCAAAATTTTCAGGAATTGTCGAGCTCCGTTGTGTCCTCTTGTCCTACTCTGAGCTGCTGCTGCAGATTACCGGACGGCACATTTCCACTTGAGCTCTGTTGTGTCCTCTTGTCCTACTCTGAGCTGCTGTTACAGATTACCGGACGACACATTTCCTTTTTCTGAATCGACTTTCCCAGAGCTTTCCCTGTCGAATGGAATTCCCGCTGCATTTTCTCGTCCTACCCTGCGCTGCTGCCACAGGTTACCGGACAATGCATCCTCTTGGGTTCCATCGAAGCTCAGGAACATATCCCGATGCGGGATCTTCAGACGAGAGACGGGTAACCATCGTGGACCCAACATCCTCAAGTCCCTGCCTCGGCATTCGCCTTACGGCCCACGGGAAAACCACGGCTCAAAAACCATGGGCGAGGCAACACTTCAAGAAAATTAACTTTTTTCTTTTTCCTTTTCCAAAGGTTATCAAATCCTTTTCTTTTCCAGAGGGTGTCAAGTCTTTAGATATTATCTTGCCTTTAAAAGAAAAAAAAGAAGGCAGCAGTATTTGTAATTAATAAAATCAAATTAACAGTGATAATTATTTACAAAAGTTCGGGCTCCGAAATTTCCTCAATTAAAAATCTGCCTATGATAGAAAGGAGCCAACCTATCAGCATGAACTACTTTTTGTCTATGTCTATTGGATTTTCGAATCGCAAAAACTACATCATTGAGTTTCTTCACTATTCGATAAGGACCCTCCCAGTTACTTTGCAATTTAGGAGCCCTTCCAAACGATCTTCGGGGATTGAAGAACCAAACATTTTGACCTTCGAAGAGAATTTGTCTAGCTTTTCGATCATAACGAACCTTGGACCGCAAAGATTGTAAATTTATGCGTTGTCTAGCATATTCGTGGATATTCTGCATTTTTTCCTTTAAACTCCGGATATAACTTCCAATCGAAACCCTCCTATCTTCCTGGGGAGGACTTCCTCGCAGTAGATCCAAAGGTAAAGTTAAGTCACGGGCGAAATACATTTCCGCAGGGGAAACACCCGTGGCCTCATGTTTTGAGGATCGATGAGCCAATAAAAACATAAGAATCCAACTATCCCAATCTTTTTGATTCTCTGCAACAAATTTAGCTAAATAATTTAAAATCGTCTGATGATGACGTTCAACTTGTCCATTAGACTGTGGATGTAAAGCAGTAGTCCTAGTTTTCCTAATCCCTAACTGGCGTGTCACCTCCTGAAAAATCTTTGATTCAAAGTTTTTACCCTGATCGGTATGTATCTCCGAAGAAACTCCATGACGGGAAACTATCTGACTCACAAAAGCCTCCGCTACCGTATTGGCTTTAATATTCTTTAATGGAAGAGCCTCAACCCATTTCGTGAAACAATCGACCGTAACCAACAAGTATCGATTTCCGTTTGAAGTAGTAGGAAGAGGACCGAGAATATCCATTTGGACCCTTTCAAACGGAGCCCCTACATTATATACTTGCATTGGTGATTTTCACTTCTCCGAAGGACCCTTTTTTGCTACACAAATTTCACAAGAACGACACCAGTCCTCCACGTCATGTTTGCACGTAGCCCAATAGAAACATTTCCGAATCTTATCTAATGTTTTGTTCACTCCAAAATGTCCGCCTGTAGCAGAATCGTGGGCAAGTTCTAGTATTCGACTGATGCAACTCCTGGGAACAATAATCTGAAGAACGAAAGATTTCAAATTCCGAGACTCCCATCTCTTGAAAAGAACACCATTTTCTAAAATTAAGGAATCCCAATACGACCAGTAAATTTTTGCCGAAACATCCTGCGAAGAAACTTCTTCGTGAAGAGGACGTCTTCCTGATTCCTTAGCTAGAAGAAATAATGAAATTACAGGGTCTTCTAACTGTTTTCTGCGCCAATCCTCCAAGTTTTCTTCCTCCAAGACTATACGGGCTACTGAATTTTCTTTAGACTCAGCTTTAGCACAGTAAGCACAGCTCTTTTCTGCACAAGGTCGTCTCGACAATCCGTCAGCATTTTGATGTAGTCGACCCTTTCGATGGATTATTTCAAACTCAAACTGTTGTAATCTTTCAAGCCACCGGGCTAACTGACCCTCCAGATCTTTAAAAGACATTAACCAGCGAAGAGAAATATGATCTGTACGAATCAGGAACTTCCTTCCATATAAATAATGATGAAAAGATTTGAGTGATTTCACTATAGCCAAAAGTTCTCGACGAATCACACAATAATTCTTCTCAGCTTTACTAAGGACTCGGCTATAATACGCAATCACCTTCTCCGAGCCGTCCTGAATCTGAGATAAAACTGCTCCGATTCCATGATTCGAAGCATCAGTATCTAGAATGAACTCTCCAAGCTGAGTGGGAAAAGAAAGGATCGGTGAAGAGATCAACTTACACTTTAACTCCTGACACGCTTCCTGACACGCCTGGGTCCATTCAAATTTATACTGATTTTCAGTAAGCAAAAACAGGGGTTTTGCTATCAAAGAAAAACCTTTTACGAATTTCCTATAGTAGGAACAAAATCCCAGAAAACTACGGATTTGCTTTTTATTCTGAGGAATAGGCCAATTTTCTACCGCCGAAATTTTCTCGGGATCCGTAGCAACACCTTGTCCAGAAACAACATGTCCCAAATACTTCACTTTCCTACCAAAGAGGGAAAACTTTTTAGGATTGATTCTCAAGCCTGCTGAACGGAAGCGAAGAAAAACCTCCCTTAGGTTTGATAACATCTCTTCAAAAGTTTTACTGAAAACAATAATATCGTCCAGATAGACCAAACAAATTTTAAACAGGATGTTCTGTAACACCTTTTCCATTAAACGCTCAAAGGTCGCTGGAGCATTACATAAACCGAAAGGCATTACCTTGAATTGCCATAATCCGTTTCCTACAGAAAACGCAGTCTTTTCTCTATCCAAAGGGTGAACTTTCACCTGCCAATATCCACTTTTCAGGTCTAGGATCGAAAACCAAGAATTTCCAGACAACTGATCTAAAATATCCTCAATACGTGGAAGGGGATAGGAATCTTTGATGGTAACAGCATTTAACTTCTGAAAATCCACACAAAATCTCAATGATCCATCCTTTTTTTTTACAAGGACTACAGGAGATGTCCATGAGCTTTGCGACTCTTCAATGACATCCTGAGATTTCATTTCCCGAATTATACGATTAACCTCCTCTTTGAGATGTAAAGGGATCCTGCGAGGAGCCTGTTTGATGGGATTAGAATCTTTTAAATTAAAAAACTTCAAAGTCGCCAGCAAATAAATAAAACAGAGTAATTAAGGTTGACCACAACTGGCAATTTTAATTCGAAATCAAAATTTCACAACGTTTCGACCATAGGTTTTGGCCCTTTTCAAGTGAAAGTAATTTGATTAAAAGTTGTATCGTGAAAAATAATCACTTCGTCAAAACTATCATGTCGACCTGTCCTCACCAACAAAAGGAGAAAGACTGACCCTCAGTCTTTCTCCTTTTGTTGGTGAGGACAGGTCGACATGATAGTTTTGACGAAGTGATTATTTTTCACGATACAACTTTTAATCAAATTACTTTCACTTGAAAAGGGCCAAAACCTATGGTCGAAACGTTGTGAAATTTTGATTTAGAATCTTTTAGTTTAATAACATGTTCTAAAATTTCACAATTTCCCGAAATTAAATCCTCCGAAAATATATCTTGGAATTCCCTCAGGAATTCAGCAAAAAGATTCTTTTGGTGAGAATTTAGATCTTTAGAATTTTCTTCAAATAAAGTTTTCAAAGAACACGGGACTTCTGAAATTATTCGTTTACAGGGGAACTCAAGGGCCTTTTCAGAATTACCAAAAAAAGGATCGAAAATTTTTTCCAAATTCAGCATTCGAAGTCAGCTCCCAATATACAATCGTCAGAAATATTTGCAACTATCATCGGAACATCTAAAGAAAACTCCCCTAATTTAACTTGGACAATGACTTTAAAAAGAATCGGAACAACTTCTCCCGTCGGGTATCTAATAAAACTTCCCCTAACCTCGTACCGCCGTCCTGGCACTTTAACCAGATTTTTATTCAAAACTAAGACATCGGAGCCCGTGTCAATTTTAAAATTACAGTTATTAAGATGAACCGAACCTTTATAACAAAACAAAAACGAATTTTCTTTAATCCTACCTAAATTAAAATATTTTTCATCTGAAGCATTCATTCCCCCAGTCGAACCCGCCTCGAAAAGTTCGACTAATTCTTGTTTTCCTCAAAGGACGGGCATTCCGATCGGAAGTGCCCCTCAGCGCCGCAGTGCCAACATTCCTTTTTTGACTCAAAGCTGTTCTTCCGAAATTTATTATTCTTATTCTCTAACCTCCCTTTACCGTTTTCGTTTGTTTTCGCCTCCCCAGTCTTTTGTCCGCCGAATTTGTTATTAAATCTGTTATTAAATTTATTATTAAATTTATTAAATTTGTTTTTGGGAAAGCTATTTTCTTGGATGACTTTCACAGCCATCGCTCTTTCTACCGCGACTTTTAAGGAAGAAATATTCTCTAACTGTAGAGTTCTCTTCAGAAAGCCGTCCGTCAACGCGGCTATGAATTGCGCGCAAGCAATTTTATCCCTGACCTGGTGGGAGCATTCGGGGTAAGCGAGTCGAGATAATCTTTCTAGATCCGCGCCCAGGATAGCCAAATCCTCCGAAATTTTCTGTCTTCTATTAGTGAACTGGGAATAAAAAGACTGAGCCAGATGCCCCTCCCCGAAACGTAATTCCAATTTTGATTTCAAATCCTCGTATCCCAAATTCCCGATTTCGAAAATCCCATCTAAAACCGAACGCGCTTTATCCCTTAAACAAGCTGCCAAGGCTACAGTCTTGTGAGAATCGCTCCATCCGTTGGCACGCGCAATCAACTCGAATTGAGTAAGAAATTCGCGCAAGGAGCACTTCCGTCGTAATTATCGGGTTTAAGTTTGAAACCGAGCTCGAGAGAATGTAAGTCCGCGTCGCGCGCTCTAATATTGGAAGGACTTAGCTGTGGAGCTGGTGATTGTCGCTCTCGCTGAAGGCTCTTCTCCAGACGACGGAGCTCGCCGTCCCTTTCCCGGAGCTGCGCTTCGAATTCAGCGCGCATCTGCCGACGCTCCTCTCGCAGCTCGCGGATCTCCCGCATCGCAGCCTGGAGCGTGGTCGCCTCCAACGACGGTCCCGAAGAAGGAAGCGGGATCGCCGCACGGATCCTTTTGCGCGTAGAGACGCCCGTCGCTGGTTCTTGCAGCTCGAAATTGGTGGCCATCTCTCCGTCCTTTTTGACACAAAACGTTGCTCGGAAGGAATTACCGCGGAGTCCGCTCAATCCCGGACGAGCCCCCAAAATGTTACGCCCGCGGCGAGGACTTCGATTAATATCGAAGACGCGCGCGGAGAGATCGGCCGCTCGCGAGTCGCGCGAAATGAATAGACACTTTTAAAGGAACTCGGAACTCTTTAATGCACAACACCACAACAGAGAACACTACAACGTAATCACAGAACACTTTAACACAATTAGCAATCGGCTCGGCTCGATAACACAAACACGTCCGCGCAGCTTGACAGCTGGAACCGAACTCAGATGACAGGCGCTCCTGTCAACAACCTCTTGACAACGCGCTTCTTCTCGTAAATCGGCGCCATCCCGATAAACATGGACATCAGGGCCGTAACAATATATAACATATATATATATATATATATATATATATATATATATATATACACTACTCAAAAGAAAATAGGGAACACTTTTTGTATACCGAAAAATGGGCTACTTTCAAACGATTGTAATTCAGCGAAAAATGATCATACAAGAATTTGAAAAAAAATATTTTGAAACTCGAAGTTTCAACGTTAACCCACAATCGATAGTTTTTAAACATCTCTTTATGTTTTCACTACTATGCCCTAAAAAAGAATACACCGTTCTTTCTCTTAAAATTACGTATTTTTGACGCTAGCTAGATAAGAAAAATTTTCTCGATAAATTCAACTCAATTTCCAAAAAGCATGACATTTTCTCTACAAAACGTTTTTTCTAAAACTTTCCTACCATTTTTTTTGGCTGAGTTAGATGACTTTGAAGCTAAACCTGTATTTTTCAGAGTAATTATCATCACTCGGCGAAAAATCATCGTACGACATCTTTAAAAATACCATTTTCAAGTATAAAGCTTCAGCTTTAACGCACTATCGATAGTTTTAAAAAATTTCTTCATTTTTTCAGTCTTATGCCCTAAGAAAGAAACACTGTTTTTTCCTTAAAATTACACACTTTCGACATCCTGCAGTTGCTATAAAAATTTTTTCTTAAAAAATTTAGATCAATCTCCGTAAAAATAACTGTTTTTTTACAAAATTTTTTTTTTAAAACTTATCTACGATTTTTTTTAGCTGAGTTACATATCTTTAAAAACAACTTAAATTTTATTAAAAAATGACGTTTACCGCCGGCATTAGCGTTACCCAATGTGCACCACGTGGAGGTTGCCGATCGGGTTTTGCACATCGTGTGTGTGCGCGCGCGCATGCATCTATGTGTATGTGTGTGTGTGTGTGTGTGTGTGTGTGTTTAGTATTGTGTATTACCTCCTCTCTGCTTAATTACAGCTTGTAATCGCTCTCTCATGTTTATGCATCTCCGAATTAATTCCTACGGAATTTCGTTCCAAATTTGTTTCAAAATTTCTGCTAAGTCATTGAAATTTTGCGACTGTTGTTCTCAACGTCTTAATCGTCGTTCCATCTTGTCCCATATATGCTCGATTGAATTCCGGCCTGTTTGCGGGATGGTCCAGCAACGTAATGTTGTGTTTTTGAAGAAAATGGCGAGTTATGTTCGCCGTATGAGGACGAGCGTCGTCATGCATAAAGATGAAATTTCGATGATAGAGAGGCAAAATGTGAGATCGTAAAACATCATGTATGTATCGCACTCGTTATTGCTGGAGATGGCAGGATTATCAAATCAGTTTGCCTTCTCACTGATATACACCCTCCTATCATAACGGAACCGCCGTTATGCGTTCGCATTGGCATAATGCAACGCCGATCGTATCGTTCATTTCGACGACGCCAATTACATATCCGAGTGTCATTGCCGTAAAGACGAAATTTTCGGCGAGTAAAATTTCGTCTCGCACTGTGAAATTCGCCTGTGTACTAAACATTTAAATATTTGTTTTAGTTAATGTTTTCTAATTGTTCGAAAATATTCCGCGTAGCGTAATGTGTATAATGATGTTAATACATGTGACCAACGTCAGACACGTACACATTTATCAGTAACAGAAATTGCACAGATAATTGCACTTCTAAGGAAGAAGGCTTTCGCATGCGTTATGTAGCGCAACATATTGAAGTGTCTGTTTCAGTAGTGAGTAGAGCGTGGCGATATCAAGAGACAGGACATTACGCGAGACGTCAAGGCAGTGGTCGTCGTCGAATGACGACGGAGAGACAAGATGGAGAAATTATTTGACATGTGTTACAAAGACGAATAATAACTGCAAGGCATGTTTCCGAGGAAATTAATCATTTAAATGTATCCGATCAAACGATTCGTAATCGTTTAAGAGAAACCGGGCTTCGATCTCGTTCTTGTGCGCGAGTGCCGAGATTAACAATTGCACATCGTCAAGTTCGTCTGCAATTTGCGCGCGATCACATCTTATGAACTGAGAGAGAATTGAGAAATGTATACTTCTCCGACGAGTCGCGTTTATGTCTTTACGGCAATGACGCTCGAATACGTAATTGGCGTCGTCGAAATGAACGATATCGATCGGCGTTACATCATGCCAATGCGAGCGCATAACGGCGGTTCCGTTATGGTATGGGGATGTATATCAGTGAGAAGACAAACTGATTTGATAATCCTGCCACCTCCAGCAACAACAAGTGTGCGATACGTAAATGAAATATTTTACGATCTCACGTTTTGCTTCTCAATCATCGAAATTTCATCTTTATGCATGACAATGCTCGTCCTCATACGGCGAACATAACTTGCCGTTTTCTTCAAGAACACAACATTACGTTGCTGGACCATCCCGCAAACAGGCCGGAATTCAATCGAGCATATATGGGACGAGATGGAACGACGATTAAGACGTCGAGAACAACAGCCGCAAAATTTCAATGACTTAGCGGAAATTTTGAAATAAATTTGGAACGAAATTCCGTAGGAATTAATTCGGAGATGCATAAACATGAGAGAGCGATTACAAGCTGTAATTGAGCAGAAAGGAGGTAATACACAATACTAAACACACACACACACACACACACACACACACACACACACACACATATACAGCAGAGAGGGTTTGGAGTCGTTAAATACTGCAGAAGTGACGAACTATGGGGTCCTTATCTCTGCTGTGTGACATACACACACACAAACACACACACGATGTGCAAAACCGCAAACCCGACCGGCAACCTCCACGTAGTGCACATTGGGTAACGCTAATGCCGGCGGTAAACGTCATTTTTTAATCAAATTTAAGATTGTTTTTAAAGATACTCATATATAACTCAGCCAAAAAAAATCGTAGATAAGTTTCTAAAAAAAGAATTTTGTAGAAAAGTTATTTTTACGGAGATTGATCTAAATTAAAAAAAAAAAATTTTATAGCAAGAGAATACAACTGCAGAATATCGAAAATGTGTAATTTTAAAGAAAAAACAGTGTTTCTTTCTTAGGGCATAGGACTGAAAAAATGAAGAAATTTTTTAAACTATCGATAGTGCGCTAAATCTGAAGCTTTATGCATGAAAATGGTATTTTTAAAAATGTTGCACGATGATTTTTCGCCGAGTAACGATAATTGCTCTGAAAAATACAGGTTTAGCTTCAAAGTCATGTAACTCAGCCAAAAAAAATTGTAGGAAAGTTTAAAAAAAAACATTTTGTAGAGAAAATGTTATGCTTTTTGGAAATTGAGATGAATTTAACGAGAGAATTTTTCTTATCTAGCTATAGAGCTTCAAAAATACGTAATTTTAAGAGAAAAAACGATGTGTCCTTTTTTAGGGCATAATAACGAAAACATAAAGAGATGTTTAAAAACTATCGATTGTGGGTTAAAGTTGAAACTTCGAGCTTCAAAATATTTTTTTTTAAATTCTTGTATGATCATTTTTCGCTGAGTTACAATCGTTTGAAAATAGCCCATTTTTCGGTATACAAAAAGTGTTCCCTATTTTCTTTTGAATTGTAACGATGCACCCCCCCAGCGCACGTTACTAGTTTTTCCGGCCAAACATCAGCCGGAAACTGCCGCCCGGAAAAACAACCGCCGGGCAGGAAGGCAGGGGCGCGCCGCGTCGCGCCGATTATTTTTCGAATTGTTTAACGGCAAAAGCCGTCGGCGGGCCGCGCCGACAACAACCAAAAGCGCCCGAAGAGCCCTGGGTGTTAATCTCCGCGAACGGCTTCGCCGCGCCCCACCAAGCGGATCCGTCGCGCTCCGTTTTTCCTCCGCCCGGTGGGGACATCTCGTTTTTACCGGCGCGGGATTAATTACTCGGGATATAAGAAGGCCCGCAAAATAATCACAGCACCCAGATTCCGATTCTGTTTTATGCGAACAAGACAATCCGAACCTAGAACCGATCCTAAAGAAGCCTCAAAGCGCTAAATAGAAGGTGGAGTGAACTCCTCCTCAGCCGAGCATTCTCGGTTTCAGGCTAAGGCTATCCTAAAGTGCAGTCTTAAATCTGCCAGGAAAACGTATTGGAGCGTTCTCTGATACGATCGAGCATTCTCGATACCGGCACAACATCCCGCCACCGCAACGTCGTTGCAATTGCATCCGAGGTAGAGTGGAGAGCTACCCCCGACGAGCTGTTCTCATCGGCACGGCGTTTCCCGCAATAACGATTCCCGCGGTATTTAATTAGAAATAAACCATACGCAAGCACGAATCGAAGATAGCAATAAGACCGCGCCTAAAAACTCAGAGCAAAAACTCCGACACGCGCCGCGGTCAACGACCGCACACAATAATATAGCTGCGAAAACAGCTGACTGGGTTTACGATATCGCGCGAAAGCCCTTTAACAGTTTCTGATTCCCGCAGCGATCGCCAGCGCAAATTGATAATTGTATCTCCGAGAAAAACTATTGCGATAATAAAACCTGCATCGCGCCTCGCGGAATATTATACCTTTATACAATTACACTTTGCATTTATACACACACGTTCCTGCATTTATACAAACGCGTTTCTACATTTATGCAAACACGTTACTACATTCATACAATCTCGCTATTATATTTTCATTGTTACGATTCACCTATATCACGCCTACACTTTTGTATTTTTTTCTTTTTTTTTATAATAAAGAAGTTTCTTTTTTTTCTGCAACACCGAGAATAATTATTTAGCTTGCCTATCCGAAAAAGCGAATCCTGATCCTGACTGCGACTATCCGACACCGTTTCGCGGAAGTCGTCCGTGACAGAATAGTGTATATATTTAAATATTTATTTATATATTTAACATTTATATATTTACATATATATATATATATATATATATATATATATATATACATATATATATTTGCAATTATATATTTGCAATTTTCAAGCGAGTTGTGTAGTATTACACAAAATATCCTCAAATACGAATTTCTGTGTTTAAACAAGTTTATGACCATGTTGAATATATCCTTTTAGACTGAAAATCGCTTAATTTGTGTTTTATTGTTATTAATAATTAAGAAACAGTTTTTGATTATTTAATGAGATACAGAGAGAATCTAAATCTCTTCCAAACTCTCTCTATATAAATAGGACAATTTATATTTAAAATGATAAAATTTAAATAACACTATTAAATAATTACTCTACTTTTAAATATATGCAAACGCGTATTATTCTCAAAAATTGAAATGATATCAATCAATTATTTTCAAGTAAATTAATCTAACTTCTAAAAAATTATCTTAATTATTTTATATAAATCAATTCCTCATAATATTTGTCGTAAAAGTATTTTAAGAAAAAAACCATTAAAGATTAAATAATTACGAGATACTTTAATATTACATATAAACTATGTAAAATATTTATTTTTCGATATATTAATCATATATTTATTCTTATATTATATCTTTCCTTTTAACAGATTTTTAAAATTTTTATACAAATTTTTATACAGATTGTTTTATTTCATTCTTTTCAGTTTAGAAAATATTTATTAAATTTTTAATATATAAAACTTTTTATATTAAAAAAAGAGTTGCGACGCCGTTGCCCGCTTCGAGAACGCCGATCTCGAGGAAGTAGCGTGCAAGGTCTTGGCCGGTATAAAAATTAGATTATGAAAAATTCAATAGGGTATCTGAGAAACGGTATCGTGCGGTAACTGAAAATGCAGTAACTTATAAGACGGTAACTTAGGTAATTGGGCGCCAGGCGCGGTATTTCCGCGCCACGATAACGATACGGTAACGGCAAGATCCGGTAACCCCGGGCTCAGTATTTGGCAGAGGGGCAGAGTTCTTTGTGAATTAGATGTCGAGAGAGAGCGCTAGACAGTATTTAGGAGAGAGAAATAATCGACAGTCAGTTATTTTACTTATACTTATCTAAATATATTAAAGAATAATAATGGTACAGATAGTAAACGGTATAACAGAGATAAGATCAATATATGTATAATTCGGTATCAAAAAAAAACTAAGAACGAACAGATAAATCTCGGAATATAAACAATCGAAGATCCGAATTTGAAAGACAAAGGACTTGACTTGTAACGACTGACACGAAGGTCAGGGATCGTGATAACAGAAACGATCTATTCGAAATGCGTGACTATAATACAACGATGAAAGCGGTAATAAGGGGGTGTATCATATTTCACAAATCGCGATACGGAAGCTCAAATAATAATTTACAGCGGGATAATCTTTAATACGCGAGATACAATACTCAGTCAAATTTCCAAACACGGCCGGAGTCGTGAGACTCGCCGCCAGATTTCGATATAAATTGAACGGTATTTCTTACAATAATTCCCGGTAATTAGCGGTAATCGACTACAGGATACGACTCGCGGTCGGCGTACAATCAACCCGTACGACTTCGGAACATAGGTCGAGGCACGAACCTCGAGCGAATCTCGATATTAATCGAACGAAACTAAGCCTACCTTTTAACGGTAATTTGCGATACAACGATTCAAAAGTAACGGATAATGAATAGAATACAATAATCGGGTATCCTGTTAGTATCGTTTCAACGGCACACGTCTCTTCAAAAATTTCGATATATCTCGAATCGATTTTACGGTACGGTAATCGGCGATAATATTTCCCGGTATATTTTTGGCAGAGAAACCAAGGCTTCGGAAAACGGTAGCGGTAACACTGTTTATGCGGAACTGTTTGCTTTATTTAACGGTCTTCTCGCGACCTTGTGTACTCGGCAACAAAGACTCTAAGTCGAACAATAGAATTTTTGAATAAGCGGTAACAGGAAGATGATTCAGCGGAGATTTCGCGTTAACAAATATTCTTGCAGAGCGAATTGTTCATTTACGGTAACACACGCTCGCGAAGAAATTTTTCGCGCAAATCCCGCCTTTCGATACGCGATACGAAACGACCAAAATTTGCCACGTCACGCTAGGACTTAAACTCGGCACGGATCGCAACGGTAACCTAAACGATATTAAAACGGCACGATACAAGATTTGACGATACGGGACGGTACAGAGTTTTACGGTGTGACACGTGACTGGCGGTACGGACACCCCGAGAGGGACAAATCCGCGTCCCCCGGTGTCAGCTGGCGTCCGGTAACTAACGCGAGATAAGCACCCAGGCTTTCTTCGACGATAGTGCGAGAAGGCCGTCGCCCTGCGACGGTATACGGAATTGACGCCAGCTGTTTCCGGGAGAGAAAATCAAAAGATTGCCCGTGCGGCGGCTTACAATTTTCGGTGGCGCTTCCACGTCGATCGTCCAGTCGTAGGTCGCCCTATAATCGTGGGATCGTCCTCGTCGGCTCGCGACTCACCGCACAGTGACGAGTTTCCAGTACTTCCGTGAGGTCCTCGGATCCCGCGCCGATCTTCCGCGCATTTCGTCAATTTCGGATGAACGGGGGTTGATTCTCCGCCCCCTTCCGAGTCATAGCTGTTGGACGGCGTTGCCCTTATGCAGGGGCCCAGAACCCACGGGCGACGGTATCTCTAATTCTTGGAGACGGGATCGGCTGGCCAGGCCGTATCCTCGTCTTTTTCGGAATCTTCTCTATTCCCCAGTCGGCCGCCTGGGAGGTTGTCTTCCGCCCCGTCGTCCGGGTGTTCTGCCGTCTTTTAATCTGAAATAATGTAGATTTACTCTCCTGCAGAATTAAGCATAGCTACGGTACGGGATCTCATTACATGACCTTTTGTTTTCTTGCGGTATCTTCGGTATCTTCTGCGGCATATCCGGTATCTTCCTATACGGCTCCCTCTCCTTCCGGTATCTTGCTGTATCTTCATGTACAAAGGAGATAACGCACGCTCGCACAGCAGCCGCACTTTATTCGCGGATCTTACATTAAAGCTAAAATAAATCTTAAAATTACGAATAAATTCATATTTAAATTCCCTCTCAGGCGCGAGGAACGACCCCGCGCACGCTGTTTCCCCTCGACAGGGCAATGGTGACGGAGCTCACAAGCGTCACGTCACAGAGTAAATACATTATATACATATATAATTTTCATATTAATGATCAATATTTTTTCAGATACAGAATAAAAGAAGTTCAATATAAGTACACATTGAGAGAAAAAGAGAAACAGAGAAATAAAGATACAAAGAGAAATATTAAGAAATATTAAAAGAAAAAGAGAAAAAAAAGATATTTGAGAGTTTTTTTACACACAAGCACAAACACACACACACACACACACAAAGTTTAGCTTCAGCTTCTTTTTCAGCAATAACGCGTTGCAAACCAGATGTTACTAAAGTTTAAGTTTAAAGTTTAAGTTTATGTTGTTTACATATTATTTACATATACATTTTTAAGCATAACATATATTTTTACGAAATATTCAAAATAAATAAAAATTTTATTTAAATAAAAAAATTAATTTTATCTCTTCTTCTTTATTTATAATTATTCTAATTCTTACAAATAACTTTTTATATATTCAAATAAGAAATTACTTTCTGTTGATGAATAAAATTTAATTTCTAATTTAATTTCTGCATTATTTCTTATTTACAAATTTATCCAACTTTGTTGATGTTATAATATCAAAACTATAATGAATTATAGAACTTGGTATAACACACATATACACAAAATTTAGCTTCTTCCTTCTCTTTTTCAGTAATAACACGTTGTAAACCAGATTTTACTAAAGTTTAAGTTTATGTTGTTTAAGTTTTAATATAACAATTCCCACCTCATCGTGAACAATAGCATCATTATTACCTCTTTTATCATTATCATTAGGTGGTACTTCTAATATATTTCTAATGAAAATAAATAATTTTTTAATTCTTAATTAATTTTCCTGCCCTCTTTCTACATTGTCATATGAATTAAAAATTACTCTATAATTGATACAGACACACACGTAATCATAAGCACACATATACTATACATACCCTACACACCCTATACACACACACAGTCTGATCAGAGATCACAAAGATTTTGCAACTCACAATATTAATTGCTTATATAGATTGGGAAGATTATTTATATTAAGTAATTTTCCCAATCATCCAGCAACTGTTAATCACACATCCAGCAACTGTTAACCACACATCATCATCGGTTAATGCTACTTTACATTCTTGTAAATGTAAAATTATTTATTGGTACAAGCTGTACATTGTTTTCTCCATTATTATCTGCTCATTGTAAATTACAAATGCAGAACTTGTTAAATTAATAATCTATTACATAGAAAAACATAAAAAAATTTAATTATATCTGGAAAAAATGCATACGATCTTTTTCATGCATATTGTATTTCTTCACTAATAATTAATACTACATACCGTAATAAAAATATTGTGTGAGTTGATTAAAGTTCTAAGATCGTTTCTTTATCGAAACCTGAAGGAAAATGTCCTTTTCAGAATTTCCAAAAAAACTTTTTATAATTAGAATAATTGAATTATTCAAAAATTGGTAAAATTATTAGAGCAGCTCTGATAAGCTTTGAATCATTCTTATTAAATTGATGTTCCGTTTGCTCAAAGATCACATGATTCAAGCTCGATATCTGCTCACTCCCATTTTAGATTGGTTTTACCGAACACAGCTATTATAGATTTTTAGTCCTTTGAATGAGTTTTTTAACGAAGTTACAGAAAAAAAGCTTTTGCGCCAATCATCTATCGCGATGCATGTCATATTTTATATACATAAAGCAATCATAACATTTTTTCCTTCATCATTAAAATCCTATCTTAAAAAGTACATGTTAAGTCGATAACTCGTAATATCTCGAAGCGTTGAAGTCTCTTTATAGTGATGCTGATTGGCTGACGCGCGTTTCGAGGTTAGAGTGTAAGTGATGGCGTAGTATAGACTTCGCTACGACTGTGTATTGTGAGGTTACATTTACCACGTATGTACATTTAGTACGTAATAAGTGTCAAGAGAGTGATCTATTTAGAAATTAATATAAATAAATAGAAAAAAGAAGCAAAGTTAAATGGAGAAGGTATATATTATGTATGTATAATAAATATATGTATAATATAATATTTATTTATAAAAACAAATATTTTTAATTGTTAAAATCCTAGATAGCACAATATATTCTTTGACGATTTTATTTTAGATCAAATATAATATTTTCAGTATATACACGGTGGGCCATTTTAATCGATGCATTCGAATATCTCGAAAACAGCACTCTTCAGAAAGAAATGTTTCAAACAAAAATTGTAGGGTGTGAAGGGGGACATAAGATGGTAGCATTGGTTTGACCTTGGAAAGTCATTTGAAGGTCACATAAAAGTCACCTTCAATTTCTTAAATTGAACCCACTATTTTTCATTACATATTCTTGTAGCTTATCTCGAGAGCTTTCCAAAACACTACAGACAAATGTTTTTTCATTAAGTACTTTTTGAGTTATAAGGCTTCAAAGTTTGCAGTTCGATATAAAATGCAAAATATCTCGTAAAATATTTAGTTTTCGGTAGTCTTACCCTAATACTTTTATGCACAGGATAATGAGACAAAACTATTGGTGCAAAGAAAACGCATGATTGTTTATAACAAAAAGTGCATTGCAAATTACACATTTTTTATCATAAACAATCATACGTTTTCTTTGCACCAATAGTTTTGTCTCATTATCCTGTGCATAAAAGTATTAGGGTAAGACTACCGAAAACTAAATATTTTACGAGACATTTTATATCGAAGTACTGCAAACTTTGAAGCCTTATAACTCAAAAAGTACTTAATGAAAAAACATTTGTCTGTAGTGTTTTGGAAAGCTCTCGAGATAAGCTACAAGAATATGTAATGAAAAATAGTGGGTTCAATTTAAGAAATTGAAGGTGACTTTTATGTGACCTTCAAATGACTTTTCAAGGTCAAACCAATGCTACCATCTTATGTCCCCCTTCACACCCTACAATTTTTGTTTGAAACATTTCTTTCTGAAGAGTGCTGTTTTCGAGATATTCGAGTGCATCGATTAAAATGGCCCACCGTGTATATACAGGATGTTCAAAAAGTCCCGGTACGGGGAAATAACTCGAAAAGTAAGGGTCGGACAAAGAAACTTTTCGGACAAAAGTTGTAGGGCTTACTCCGAGCTTTTATCTCGTGACCTTGAATTTGACCTTGAAAGTGACCTTCAAGTGAATTTGAAGGTCAGGTCGACTTTTTTAAATGGGACCGCATACTTTTGACACCGGGAACGGAAAGAGCAGGAAATTTTACATTCGGATATAACCTTGTCTGTACACTTCCTTGACTTTCTGGTCAACATCGAGGTCAAATAATAAAAAAATTAAAAAGTCCCGATAAAGGCTAATAACTCAAACAGAAAGAGACAGAAAAACATTTTTGTCAAAAGTTATAGAGCTTATCTCTAACTATTATCTTGTGATATGGAATTTGGTACAGCAGGGTAGAGAAGGAACCAAGCCAGTTAAGGTAATTTAAAGCAGAAACCCAGCCGGTTAAGGTAAGGTAGAGAGAATCCCAGTCAGTTAAGGCAAGGTACAGAGTAACCCAGCCGGTTAAGGCAAGGTACAGAGTAACCCAGCCGGTTAAGGCAAGGTACAGAGTAACCCAGCCGGTTAAGGCAAGATAAAGAGTAACCCAGCCGGTTAAGGCAAGGTACAGAGTAACCCAGCCGGTTAAGGCAAGGTACATAGTAACCCAGCCGGTTAAGGCAAGGTAAAGAGTAACCCAGCCGGTTAAGGCAAGGTACAGAGTAACCCAGCCGGTTAAGGCAAGGTACAGAGTAACCCAGCCGGTTAAGGCAAGGTACAGAGTAACCCAGCCGGTTAAGGCAAGGTAAAGAGTAACCCAGCCGGTTAAGGCAAGGTACAGAGTAACCCAGCCGGTTAAGGCAAGGTACAGAGTAACCCAGCCGGTTAAGGCGAGGTAGAGAGTAACCCAGCCGGTTAAGGCAAGGTATAGAGTAATCTAGATGTTTAAGGCAAGGTAGTAAGTACGTTCTAACAAGTATTTAAAGCAAGTGTTCGAACTGTTCACCATTAACGTTTTGACAATGTGCTAAGCGGTGGTAAAAAGTATCTATTGCACTTTGAATCAGTTGTGGATCAATATTTTCTATCTCTTGCCTGATACGTTGTTGCAGTTCTTCGACACTTGTAGGTTTGGTTCAATATACTCTGTTCTTCAAATATCCCCATAAAAAGTAATCAAGCGGAGTGAGATCGGGTGATCTTGCTGGCCATTCTATCGATCCTCTTCTTCCAATCCATCTCGTACGGAATACGTTATTTAAGTGTGCTCGAACATCGCGTCCGTAATGAGGAGCAGCTCCATCCTGTTGAAACCAGGTACGTTCGAAGTCATCACCTACGATTGCCTGAATAGCAGGAATGATATCCTCTCTTAACATTCTCTCATACTTTTCAGCAGTTAGATTGCCGTCAATAAAGAATGGTCCAACAATTTTGTTATTAATGATACCTGCCCAAACATTGACTTTTTGAGGGTGTTGAGTAGATCTGCTATCGATCGCCCAGTTGGGATTTTCACTATTCCAGTATCTCATATTATGTCTATTGACATTACCATTTAATTCGAACGTAGCTTCATCAGAAAAGACAATACGTCTTGAAAAATTATTATCAGCATTTATTCGATTCACCATAGTCTCGCAGAAGTCGATGCGCCTATCCGGATCATCTTCATTAAGTTCATGTATTAATGTCACTTTGTATGGATGGAACTTGAGTTTTTTTGTTAAAATATTGTGAATCGAACCAACGCTGACATTATGTTGCTAATGTAATTTTCTGACTGTACTATGACAATCTTCAATTACTGATAGTGCAACATTCAATTGTTTCTCCTCATTGGTGGCTGTTGCAGGACGACCCGATCTTGGAAGATCTTTAATACTACCTGTTTCATTAAAATGATCAATTGTTCTCTTTACAGTACTCTTTGAAATCGGTTCACCTCTATCTACAAATGTCTCATTAAATAAAACCCGTACAGCCTCCAACGATCTTTGATTATCACCCCAACCTCTCATCATGAGAATACTTATTCGTTCTCGCTCACTAAGAAGTACCATTGTGCTTTAGGAAAAAGAATCGTAATCAAGGATTTGATGGAATTTAATTTAAACAAGAAAAAAATAAGTTTCAAAATTTCCGAAAATCAAGAAAAATGTTAAATAAGAGTAACTCAAAATAAAATGAAATAAAATAATTTTAGTTTCTGAAAAAACTTTTACAATAATTATACATACAATTCACTTTTGTCCAAACAAAACTACATAAAATAAAAGCAAAGAAACACAAAATTTGAAATTATAGCTTCAGTGACACACTATAAAAAATCCTGGATTAACGTCAAAACTGGACAGTTCTAGCGGTAATCCTGTTGGTCTTTAATACATATTTCGGGTTAGAGGCTAATCTTTACTTATTTTTATTTACTTAGTTTTTTCAACTTATAAATGTATTGTTTTAACCCCTTGGGAGGTTGCGGAGCGTTGATTACGAATCTGAGGTCAGATTTTGAAGAGTCTTCCCCCAGGGGTGGATGTGCCCCCCCCCTCAACCACAATTTCTTAAAAATTGGGTTACTCTGTACCTTGCCTTAACCGGGTGGGTTACTCTGTACCTTGCCTTAACCGGCTGGGTTACTCTTTACCTTGCCTTAACCGGCTGGGTTACTCTGTACCTTGCGTTAACCGGCTGGGTTACTCTGTACCTTGCCTTAACCGGCTGGGTTATTCTTTACCTTGCCTTAACCGGCTGGGTTACTCTGTACCTTGCCTTAACCGGCTGGGTTACTCTGTACCTTGCCTTAACCGGCTGGGTTATTCTGTACCTTGCCTTAACTGACTGGGATTCTCTCTACCTTACCTTAACCGGCTGGGTTTCTGCTTTAAATTACCTTAACTGGCTGGGTTAAGGTCTTCCTTCTCTACCCTGCTGTACCAAATTCCATATCACAAGATAATAGTTAGAGATAAGCTCTATAACTTTTGAAAATATAACTTTGAAAAATGTTTTTCTGTCTCTTTCTGTTTGAGTTATTAGCCTTTATCGGGACTTTTTAATTTTTTTATTATTTGACCTCGATGTTGACCAGAAAGTCAAGGAAGTGTATAGACAAGGTTATATCCGAATGTAAAATTTCCTACTCTTTCCGTTCCCGGTGTCAAAAGTATGCGGTCCCATTTAAAAAAGTCGACCTGACCTTCAAATTCACTTGAAGGTCAACTTCAAGGTCAAATTCAAGGTCACGAGATAAAAGCTCGGAGTAAGCCCTACAACTTTTGTCCGAAAAGTTTCTTTGTTCGACCCTTACTTTTCGAGTTATTCCTCCGTACCGGGACTTTTTGAATACCCTATATATATATATATATATATATATATATATATATATATATATATATAAAAAGTCTGATCGCGAAATAAGTCATGTTATATAAAAAATTTTAAAAGATTTGTTTTATGGGATCGATGTACTAACTAATGACATTCATAATAAAATAATCGTCACTTCATGACTGAAAAATGACGTCAAAATAATGTTATAGCAAGACGTCAATATAAAGTCATGTAACAATAATCAGTCATTTTGACGACATATGACCAAAAATGACTAGTTTGGAACGTCAAAATGACGTGTGCTTGCTAACTGGGCAGTAATCTCTCGCATAAAAAAAATTGGTACACGAAATAAAATTCATCCCATATGCAGTCACCTGCACTATCACACTATCTAGTAACATTAATAACAGATTTCTAAAGTTATTTAGAGACGATTTTTCTTCATTGAAAATGTCGAAGATTTGTAACTAAACCCAAAATTAAAATTTTATTAAAGTGAACTTCACCTGGAATTAATTGAAGAATGTAGCTTTGTTAATATTTTAACATTACGAAGTTTGCAAAAAGTATATTAAGTAGAGAAGATCGTCATATTTTAATGAAATGACGGGGCTGGTGGCGGATTCTTTGCTTATTTATTTGGATATTTAACATATTCTCAAAAATTACTTTTTTAAAAAGTATAAAAAAGTTAATCATGTGTTAGTATTAAATTGTAAAAAAGTTTATGTTATTGTAAAAAACTGCTTTATGCACAAGACATAGTATTATTTAAACTACAAAAATGTTACATTAAACAAAGTTAATGTTCAAAATAGTTATTTCTTAATAATTATCTACAAAAATTAGTGATATTCTTAAAAAATTACCTTTTCAGAAAAAGGCAAAAAGAAGAAGTCGAGTCATCTCAGTAGTAAAACGTTATTGTATAAAACTATTTTATAAAAAATTATTTTAATAAAAAATTGCTGTATTAAAAAAAATAGTGTAAAATAGTTGTCATAATTATCTACAAAAATTAATGATATATTTAAATAGAAAATTACGTCGAGAATAAAAGAGTGCGATTTTATTTTATGTTTATCAACAGTGTGTATGTGTGTGTCTCTCTCTCTCTCTCTCTCTCTCTCTCTCTCTCTCTCTCTCTCTCTCTCTCTCTCTCTCTGTCTGTCTGTGTGTGTGTGTGTGTGTGGTGTGTGGTGTGCGCGGCGCGGCGGCGGTGCGTACGTGTGTGTGTGTGTTAGATGTGATTGACTGCTGATAAATAATTAGATGAAGAAAAATTATGTTTATATTTTCGTCGAAAGTTATTACCTCTTTGTCATAAAAGTCAGAATCCCGATTTCTTTAACGATGAACAGTTGATTGATGTAGCTCGTAATTTAAAAAATTTTAATTATTAAAAAACTCGACGCTGCCAAATTTATTTGTATATTATTCAGCAGCGTCGAGTTTTTTAATAATTAAAATTTTTTAAATTACGAGCTACATGAATCAACTGTTCATCGTTAAAGAAATCGGGATTCTGACTTTTATGACAAAGATGTAATAACTTTCGACGAAAATATGAACATAATTTTTCTTCATCTAATTATTTATCAGCAGTCAATCACATCTAACACACACACACACACACACAGACACACACACACACACACACACACACACACACACACACACACTGTTAATAAACATCCCAGCAAACACATATTAAAACAGTTGTAAACATTGGAGTTAAAAATTAAAATAACAGCGTTATATCTTTATTATATAATTGTTATATATCATCTGTTTACTGTTGCTATATAATATACTAACACATACATATTATAACAATTATATAACATTGGAATAAAAAAATTAAAATAACAACTGTTATATATTTAGTATATAAATTTATATACCATCTGTTTGCTGTTGCTATATAATCCATTAGTAAATACGTATTATAATAGTTATATAATATTAGAGTAAAAAATTAAAATAACAGCTATTATATAATATTTATTATATAAATTTACATATTATCTGTTAACTATTGTTATATAATGTATGCGTAGATAGTTATATATATTTCTTCATTTGCGTATTTTGTGCAATGCTGCTAAATTCCGTGACTTTTTACATACGCACGGCTTTTCTCGCGTCCTCCCAAGCGCATAATGGGTCTATTCTTTTCTGCTGCACTGCTGCACTTGTGCAATTAGTTAGAGTGAAAGAAAGTATGTTTATCTCTTTCTAACTTATTGCACTAGTGTAGCAGTGCAGCTGAAAAGAACAGATGTCGACGCAACCCAAGGTCGAACAAGACCCAATGTCGCGATAACGAAAAACCAGTGTTAAAATAGCGCTGACATCGTGGTAACGCGTGATTGCCTATCTAGATAAGATGCGATGTAGGGTTGAATTATTGTTGGCGGAAAAGCGGGCAAAAAGTACGCAATAACGCAATACGTATTGTGTTGTGGAGTCCGTTGCCGCCTTTAGACGGAGGCGGATGTGTTCCTACGCGTCTTTCGCGTGATCTTTGTTTTGATTAATTTTTGAGTTTCTCCCTCTCTCGAGGGCTTCGACAGTAGGACCGTATATTACTATTTGACTCATTACATTATTCCCTCGCTTAAATCAGTTGTTGGCCTGAATATACTGATCGCTCCTGGATCAGAGGTGGCCATTAGAATCCAAAGAAGAAAAAAGAAGAAGAAGCATTGTGCTGTGCCTTCGTGTTCCAAAGGTGATCAAGACTGATAAGTATATTTAAAGTGTTGATCAAAAGATGTTTTATATATATACATATATATATATATATATATATATATAAAATATATATGTAACTAATGTTCGCCATTCCTATGCTTTTTCTTATAGAAAGACTAAACTCTCCTATAAAAGATTCCAGAAATTCAAAGACAAATATAATAATTGATTGCCACATTGTCTCAAGCCTGAGCTATTATCTCCATCCATAGGTCCATCATCCATAGGTTTGTTTATCATAAGTACATAATTATTGTGGAATGCTGTACGGAGTTTAGATTTTCATCGAATCACAATATTGAGAAAGCCGGGAAGTATAAATATTATTTATTAATTGAAAACAACATATTGCAGACTTTTATGGATTATAATAGATGTGCTTGTTAATTTTCGCAAATTTTCTTCATACAAAATAAGTGTTTACATTGTCACTCATTTTTAATTTTATTAGCAAAGTTTTCTACATTTTATTAGTAAAGTTTTCTTTTTTTTTAGTTTGTTTCATTATCAACGAATAGATTTGATATATTTTATTTAATAGAGTTTTTACAGTAATATTTTATAGTAATAAAATAATATTAGATTTTGAATAGTTTTTATTTAATTTCTCAATTACTCAACACATTATTAGTTCATTTACATTTTGTTATATCAATTGATTATTTGTTGCATTTAATCGATATTTTCTGTAGTATGTTTTCAGTTCACTTGCTTCAAATAACTTTATATACATATATATAAATATAACGAATTTCTGAACAAATAATGTAACATACATATATAAACTTTCTATATATATAAACTATATATATATAACAAAAGTAACCTTCAAGTATAAAAATAATAATCAAAAATAATAATCAATAATAACCAAAAATGACAATTCTTTTATCAAATTTTTAAAATAATTAAGGCTATCTAAGAAAACAAAAACTGGAAACAAAAACTGTGCTTGAATAGCCTAACATAAAATTATAAATAGCACCATATAATAATCTGTAGATAATAATTTATGTAGATAATAATTTATGTAGATAATAATACGTAAATTATTACAGATTATTTTTTTTTCTTCCCGCGCTGCTCGTTGCTTAGCAAATCGGAACCATTCCGCAGCGGTTATGTCAAATTCGGCTTCAGTTAAACCTAAATGTACAGAGCATATGGTATTTGTAAAATAAGTTTAAATTTAATTAACAATATTAATGTATGTGCGCGTATATAGAAGAAAAATCACTTTAATAATTAAATAGTATCTATTAGAATAAAAAAAATGTACGTTTGTGTAATCTAAAAACCCAGAATTTAAGAAAATAATTAAATATAATTTTAAGATATTTACCACGTATATTCTTAATAAATGTTAAATTACATATTTTATAATTTAATCGAACGCCTTTCCAGGAACAGTTCATAGTGCATTTATTGCTGATAATTCGTAAAGCACGATAAATGCTATTTCGTGGAGTGTTGCCTCCAATTTTTAGAATTAATTTTTTCTGAAATTAACAATACGTTTACGTAAATAATATACAATAAAGATAATATCACATCAACTATATTAAATTCAGAAGGAAGTAGTTTGATATTTATTGAAAAGTGTATAAAGTGTCTGAAAGATTATAAGAATGGTTCTATATAAAAAATGAAAGTTCTATATAGAAAAAGAATGTAAATTACTTCTCTTTATTACTTTTTACTTCATTTTTCTCAAAAAGTAAACAGATTCTTATTCCATGGATAACTGCATTCATTGCAAAAAATTTAATGATTCTATAACTCAATCTGTATTCATTTTTCTATATGGAACTTTTTTGGTATAAAAATGAAGTAAATGATAGACTATTTACTTCATTTTAATATCAATAATATAGATCTCCATACAGATTTGGAAATAGTTGCAAATAAAAATTAACTTACAAATTGCGATGCAGCAACTTCGTTTGATATGATTAAATTTTCGAATTCTTTTATGGATTCGACTGTTTGTAGTGGCAATAATAGTATTATCATCATCATATCATTTTCTATCAATTCTGCATTATTACATTGACGGGATTCCAATTTACTTAATCTTTTCGAGATACTCATTAGCTCTAAATTAGTAGTAACGTTTGCACGTATAACTTTATCTGAACCTGCTGCAATTAAAAAGAAACATATAGCACGTATACATATATTTTTATATATAATTATGTAAACATTGTTTATAGTTACACGTGCGCGCACGCACGCGCGCGCACACACACACACACACACACACACACACACACAGCTAAACATTTATTCAAAACTGTATGCATATAATATAGATAAATAATTTACTTTCTATCCGTAGTAGAATATTATAAACATCTTGTACTTCTGGAATTTCTAAAATAGGAATACTGTCAATATCCATTGTAACGGACGATGAGGACTTATCAGGATATGGAGTTTTTTGGGGGTTTTTTGAATTGCTCTTTCATTAGAAATACATTTGTTGATATCTGCAAATTACAATTGTCTGTTTTAATATGTTTCTACATATTAAATCTCTTATAATATTGAAGTTGTAAGGTATAAACTTACTTGTGTGTGATGATGAAATCTCACACACTATCGGTATTTTTGGAAACAAAATTTAAATTTTTATCAGTACTGAAAGCATTGACAGATTGGCAGCAATTATCTATTTTCTGAGAATTGTATTCAGGCATAGGATCAATAAAAACAGGCGGACGACTAATACCTGCAAACAAAGTAAAATAACAATAAAAAAAAGTAATAAAAATTAAATAAGCATCTCAAATATTCAGTATATTATATAAATTTCAAATTCAAAGTAAATGTCAAAGCTCACTATGTTTCAAGTATTTAATTGTTTTTTTTTATGTATTTTTTTCATTATCGTAATTTTCTTTATCACACACATTTCTTTCTTCATCATTCGAATCATCAGTATAATCCTTTTCATCGTGCTCCTGAGAAAAATAGTATTCATTTTTCTTTAACTTTCTTTGCCCTCGGCCACATTTTTCATCGTCAGTCATAGTATAATGAGCATCTGCAACTGATTTTCGCGCCGATGCAAGTGACGCTACCCAAATAATAATAACATCCATAATAATAATCATAATAATGTTAATATTTGACATATAATATAAATAATTTGCGTGTACACGTTAAGAGATTAAATAAAATAATGAAAATATTGGAATTAAAATATAAAGTTTATAAATCTATAACTTACAACAATATTTTATCACTGTTATGTCAAATATTGACCATAACTTCTTATCCGGTTCAGCTCGATTTTCAATAAGCAAACTGATATTTTTTGTGTTAGGCCACCAACAAATGAAGCCATTATTTTCATCATTTTGATGAATCCAATTTGTTGGAATTTCTGAGAAGGATTCATCAACTGAGAATTGCACAACTGCGTACAATTTTTGTTCGGACATTTTCTTTGAAAAAAAGAAAAATTATATATACAGGGTGTTCCATAATTCGCACACTACTCATAACGTTCAGATTAAATCTAGAAAAGTCATCTCGTTTTGCTATTTTTAATAATTAACAAGAAATTAATTTTAAAAAAGTCTTGTATCAGAATATAGCAGAAGGTCTCTTCTCGCTGCGCGCTTCTACTCGCATGGATTCGCCAAGCCAAATATTTTTAAATTAATTTTTTGTTAATTATTGCGAAAATAGCAGAACGGATGACTTTTCTCGATTTAACTTGCTCTACCTGAACGTTACGGGTGGTGTGAGAATTATGGGACACCCTGTATATATATTTTATTCGTACACGGTGGTAATGTCTCAGCACAATATGTTTATCATAAATTTTCGCAGAAAACCATAAATTTTTTATAATACAAGTTCGTAATTGTCAAATTTTTTATATACTTAAAAATAAACTTTAAAGTTATAATAATTCACAGAAAGAAGCTATTAAATAATAAAATACTATGAAACTAGATAATTATTTTATAATAAACAGAAATAGAACAAATATAGAAATAAAAATAAGTAATAGTAACAAAAATAAGTTATAATCCCATTAATAATCTCAGTTATAGATATAATATGGCACCATATGGAGAAGTGGAAGTGCACCGAATGGTATATTCTTGGAAATGACACCTCTTATCTCTCTTACTCTACTCTTCTCGCCTTCAAGCGGTGGTGCTGTTAACTCTCGTATGAGCCAGGGAATAACTCCCTGGAGAGTGCGAGAGAACAAAAGAGAAGGGAAGTAGCCCTCCAGGTTGAGGGTTGGGCGTGGGGCTAACAACCCCACCCTAGAAAAAATTTTTGATACGAAACCCTCAAAAAAACCTCGGACTGACAGTTTTGATGATGATGGACATGACAGAAATTCAAGGACTCGTAAACGGAAAACAACACTGAACCTGGCCACGTAGAATGTAAGGACTGTGTTCTAGGTAGGAAAAATGGCAGAAGTTGTCCAAGAAGTGCCGAAATATAGAATGAATATAGAATGTTGTGGCATTGCAAGAAATGAGATGGAGTGGAAACGGAAGAATAGATAAAAGGAAATACTCCATATTTTGCAGTGGACTGGATACAAGAATTGGGCAATGTAGAACGGGTTTTATTATCAATTCTAAAATGAAACAAAGTTAACTGGGATTTGAAGCACTAGGAGATAGGATGTGTAAAATAAGGCTGAAAAGAATGTATCTATTACATCGACCTATGCACAGAAGAGGCTAGTGATGATGAAAAGATTACATTTTACGACAGACTTGATAGAGTAGTAAGATATCTAGATACGATGTGTTGATTCTCTTTGAAGATTTTAATGCAAAAATAGGTAGAGAAGATTTTTTGCAACATGTAGCCGGCAAACACTCCTTACACGATAACACAAACACAAACGGCAAGATGCTAAGTCAATTAACAGAAAGTAATGAGTTGATAATTAAAAGCACCTGTTTTGAGAAAAAAAAACATATAAAGGAACATGGAAAATGCCGGGTGATTAATCAGATCGATCATGTTCTGATATCTAGAAGACAGGAATCGTCGATTATCGATGTAGGATCTGCAAGAGGACCAAACTGCGATTCAGACCATTACGTAGTGAGAGCTAAATTTAAAGAAAGGATGGCGAGAGCGGAATGTGCCCAAGGGCCCAGAAAACACATTGGAACGTAGAAAAGTTACGACAACAGATCCTTAACTAATATCAATGAGTAGAAAATTGAATGAAGATTAGGAGGATATATCAGAGAACGAAACAGTAGATAAAAAGTGGAATCAAATTGAGAAGGCTATAGAGGAAACTGCAACAGAAGCAGTGGAGAAGAAAAGAGTGAGAAATGAAGAATGATTCGATGACGAATGCAGAACAAAGATCGACAAGAAAAATACAGACAGACTAAGCATGATTCAAAGAGAGACAAGACAGAACTCTGAAAGATATAAGGAAAATAGAAGACAAGCAAACAAGACTCTGCGAGAGAAGAAAAAAGCATACTTAAAAAGATGTATTGAGAAAATAGAGGAACTAAACACACAAAATGAAAACAAAAAACTATATCAAGCAACTAAACAAATGACAAAAGGATTCCAACCAAGAACAAATTCATGTAAAGACAAAAAAGGAAGGCTGATCATGACAGATGAAGAGGTCCTGAAAATATGGGCGGAATATTTTGCAGAATTATTAAATGTCGATGAAAGAGGAGAAGGGAACGAAGGAACAACAAGTATGAATATGAATGTGAATATGAATATGAATGTAAATCCAGAAAATAACAAACCGTTACTAGAAGAGGTAAAAGAAACAATCAAATGTGAACGAAATAGAAGTAACCCTAGAAGGAGAAGACATAGTCAGGTTTATAAAGTCACAAAGGTTGGTCTTGCTGGGACATGTAGAGAGAATGAACGAGGAGAGAATTCCCAAAAAACTCTTGCATACGAATGCACGGAGAGGAGAAGACGCGAAAGACCGAGAAAGACATGGAAGAGGGATGTGGAGAAGAATTTGAGGACTATGAGGATTGCTGGCGAAAGAGAACGCAGAGCAAGGAGGAATGGAGAGACATTGCGAAGGAGGCCAAAGCCCACTTGGGGCTGTAGAGCCGTGGAACGAACGAACGAATAGATATAATATCCAAAACATTTATTCAACTTCAGTTAAAACCAGGCATACACAGCAACATATTAAAATCAAATTGAAAAAGCTGCAGATTATTCTTTAAAAAAAACACTTCAAATCATTGCCACTATCTGATAGCCCCCTTCAAGCCATACAACTTTTGTCTGAAACATTTCTTTCTAAAGTGCATAGTTCATGAAATATTCGATCGGTCCGGGACTTTTGGGACAATCTGTATATATATATATTCTAGTTCTATAAAATAAATCAGAACCGTATCCGGACTATTACTAATCTAAATTCTATAAAATAAAATGTTATAATAATGTCCAGTATATATTTATGCGCGGCACTCCGTGTATCTATACCCGAGTCGGACAGTTGAGAGTAACTTAGATTATCGGATTTCATTAACGGCTGAACGGATCGAATTCTTACTAGTCTTAATCGATAGAGCGAGTTTGAATTGTATAAAGAAAGTATCTTTATTTTTGCGCTGCGTGATCTATTAACGGAGATATCATAATGCAAAGTCGAAATATGAAAATTTTCAATTAAGAAACGTCTTTATCATTATCGTCGTCATCGACACACATGTACACAACACATGTACACACAGAAAGAGAAAACGTCCTTTTCCTACTCTCGACAGAAGATTGCGCTAGCATCGCTTTTCGATATTAATGACATGTATCATATGTGTCATTAGTGACATGTATCATTAACCGCATTTTGAGTAGTGATAAAGTGCAAGTTATAAATAATAATAAATAATTAAATTATTAATTAAAAATTGGCAAGAGCCAGTACGGTATGATAATTAGAGCAAGGTAAATAAATATATATATATATTTTACAAGCTAAATATATATATATATATATATATATATATATATAATGTATATTATATATACTTATTCTTATATATACTATATCTTCTTATATATAGTATATTACATATACTTATTCTATATATATTTTTATATAATTTGCTTATATATTAAAAGAGTATACATATATATATATATAATATATATAGTAATATATACATACTTTTTTTAATATATATCTCTTAGCAAATTAGACTAAAAAAAGAGAAGTGATATAATCCCCAAAAACTTACCTTTTTAAAAAAAAGGTAAAAAAAGGGCGCCAAGTTCATGCACTATTGTATCCCAACTGTCATATTGTCTACAAAAATAGTGATATAAAAAAATTGCGCCAACTAAGAATAAAAAATTTACAAGATAAAATAGTAAAAAAATTTTAATTAAAAAACTTGGCGCTGCCAATTTATTAAATAATTGTTCAGCTTAAAGTCTAAATTTACAAATCCAGAAGATCTTAAGAGAATTAATAATAAATGTCCAGCAATTATATTTGCGGTGTTTAAACATA